>NW_016157108.1:573205-593099 GCF_001687245.7 Rhagoletis zephyria
CAATGGATCCTAAGCTTAATTTTAATCTTCACATTAATGTGACAGTCAACAAGGCTAAAGGTGTACTTGCATTTGTGAAACGATGGTCAAAAGAATTTAGTGACCCTTATATCACTAAAACCCTGTTTACAACATTAGTTAGGCCGATTCTGGAATACGGCTCGGTGGTTTGGAATCCAAGGTATCAAATTTACTCAGACAAGATAGAATCAATTCAAAAACAATTCCTACTTTTTGCTTTAAGAAATTTCCGATGGGATTCTCAATATAGTCTTCCACCTTATACGAGTCGCTTAAAACTTATTAACCTTCCTACACTTGCCAGTCGCAGGGAAATGCTTGGTATAATTTTTATGGTTAAATTACTGACAGGCTCAATTTCAAGTCCGTCTCTTCTGGCTGATGTAAGCTTTAATGTTCCCTCACGCGTATCAAGACACTTTTGTCCCATATTTCTGAAAGCTTGTAAAACCTAAAACCAATTTTGAATTGCACGACCCACTCCGTTGCTTATGCCAGGATTTTAACTCTCATTCCAGCACGTTTGATATATCAGATCCGCTTTTCAGCATTAAGAAAGCGATACTCTCCTCTCTCAATAAGTGAATTGTTGACATAAATGATGAACTTAGTTCTGTAGCTGAACAGTTTTAGATCTCGACACTTAACAAACTCCTGCCTATCGTGACTTGGCACAAAAAATTTAAAATATTGGTTCCGTACGTCATGCGGACTGCGCCACTCGTGCGGATGGGCGGGAATGGAGGGTAAAAACCGTTGGGATATTATTATTATTATAAATGCCCTGCGTTAAGAGTGGGCTGCATGGATAATATGATAAAAAACTCTCTCATTTCGCTTCTGAGAATGCTCCTAAACTCGTTTTACGACTTGGCAGCACAGAAAGTTCAGGAGGCGATGAACAGCTACCACTAGTCAAGTTTAAAATGCACCGCTTTGAAATCAGGGGTTTTATTTTACATGCAGTTATAAAACAAGCGAAAGTGCAGTGTTTATATGTAAAAATATTTTTACTCGCTATTTAAGAATTTTATTTCGAGTGATTTTCGAGTGTTTTACTTAATAAAAGAAAATCTCCTATAATTTCTTAATAAATACCCATACATGTATTTCGTAGCAGTGGCACTATTGGAAGATGTTATGAAAAATTAACCTTTTGACAGCGCTCTCACGAAAAAAAAAAGATTTTCGTATCATATTAGGTGCGTTCGTTTAAAATCTCCAGTAAAAAACATCTAACTGCCAAATTCCGGCGAAATGTCATCTGTGCTCTCACAAAGAAAAATATCCAAAATAATACGCGAACAGAAAATTTGCAGAAACTTGCAAGTTAGACGAACAGCTGATATAATTTTTGTTTACATTCAAAAGTGTAAAATTTAAAACGTACGAAAAGTCATCACAAAGTGTTATACTGACACAGTTTATTGATTAAACAAATAACTACTTATTTCTTACAAGTTTAATTAGTCGCAGTTTGTAATTTTTAACTTCCAAACCATCAAATTCAATGATGTGATTTGCGTAAATGCCAACCAGCTGTTTTTGATCAGCTGTTTTCCTGTTGGCAAATTGCTGTTGGCAAAAATTTTTCCAAAAGAAACCAGCAGCTTCCCCTCAAAATTAAATGTCTCTTTGCTCTCTCAATTTCCCCTACTTTGCAAGTTTTTTGCGTACGCGAACGCAAAAACTTGTAAGTTTTGGTTATACGTGAACAATTAACAGCTACGCGAACGCAACTAATATCCATGGTGGGCTGCACCTGCACTTGCGGTACGATGATGTTGAGCTTGCGGTGAGGAAAAAGTTGTACTATGCTGGAAGTATGCAAAGGCTGCACTTGACCACACCCACCAAAGGCTGCAGTGGTAAAAATCCCTGCACTAGCGAACGTGGACGGACACACGATGATCCTGACCTGTACAAGAAAAAATATTTATTAATATTTGTACTTTCACTTTTACTTGTAAGTATACAACGGCTGCACTGGACAGTGTTGCCACTATTGGTCTTTTCCGACCAAATTTGGTCGCTTCTTTTTCATTTGGTAGGTTGGTCGGTAAAGTAAGATTTTGGTCGGATAGTTGAATTAAGTTTTTAAATACTTAATTAGAAAAATATATTTTTCAAACATCATTCTGCATTTAAATATTTACCAATTGTACCTTTAAAACATTTTCCAATCCTGCCTGTAAAAATAAGAAAACTAATTGGTTTGGCCACTGATGGAGCCAATGTTATGGCTGGAGACTTGGGCGGGCTTAAAACATTATTGAGTGCACAAACCGATTTATTTTTTATAAAAAGCACATGCCACTCACTTCACCTTTGCTCAAGCTACGCTTGTAAAAAATTGGCCAAAAGCATTGAGACACTGTGCCGTAACATATATAATATATTTTCCCACAGTCCAAAGGGAATACATGAACTGACGGAATTTCAGGATTACTGTTCGTTAAAACCCCACAAAATCTTGGGCATATCTCAAACATGATGGCTTTCACTAGAAAGCGTTGTGTTAAGAATAGTTTAGCAGTGGGATAGTTTGAAACTTTATTTTATTTCTGGCTTTTACGAAGTACACGTGTTGCAAAAACAAATGCCATTTTTTATTTCTATCGTATATTTTCCCCATAATTAACAATCTTAACAAAGAGTTCCAAGCTGAAAGCTCTCGTTTGCCATACTTATATGTAACTATCAAAGCACATTATCTCTTAATTATGAGTAACTTTATTAAAAGAGATGCGATCAGTAACATATTAATGTTGATTTTAAAAATGAAAATAATCATGTTAAACTATCTGAAATTTTTGTTGGAACGAAAGCTGAGATGTTTATGAAAAGTAATGTCAACTGATCTGGAATCCTTGAAGTTAAAACCAATATTTTAAAGTTTTACATAGAGTTTTTGGAGCAAATAAATTTAAGATTTGATTTCAAGTACGGTTGCCAGACGTACTGATTTTATCAGTACAGTACTGATTTTTCAACTCTTGTACTGATTTTATTCATTTCTTCAAAAAAATTTCATCATCAGTGAACCCTATAGAACAAAGGAAACCTGGCATGTTGACTAATCAGGCTCGGCCGCGATATGGATTGCTAGCCCCAACCATCGCGCAGAGAGCAGCGGGGTCGGACGCTGCTACGTCTGGGTGAAAATGGCGCAAATCACTCTGGTGAGCTGCTACCTGTCTCCAAACCACACAGTCCTTGTCTTCAGGGAAAAGCTCGAAGACCTTGAAGACGAATTGCGCGATATTACCGGCCACATACAGCTTTGCCAGGTTGACGTTTATAACGTCATTTGGACGTTTTTTGTACCCTGTTGACGTTTGGACGTTTTTTGTGTAAAAAATGACGTTTTTTAACTTCCCAGTAATTTTTATTTGTTACTAAATCTTATAAGTAGAACTGATTTTGAATTATTTTCTTAATAAATCTTTACATTCTTTATGTTTTGCTGCAGCTGCTTCCAAAGATTTTTTTCTGGATTCTTGGACAAAGGATCCCGTGTTCAAAAGCTGGTTGTGTAAACACTTGCAATTGCACATTTAAAGCCAATTCAGAAAGAGCCGATCTATTGCAGCAGGCACGCTCGCAAAAACATCAAAAAAGCTGTGCAGCATAAAACGTCAGAAAAAAGTAGGCGACTTTTTAAGACTTCATTGAAAATGTAATGAACACAAAATAGACTGAAATATTAGGTCCATTCAATAACTTTTCCAGTAAGTACTTGCAGCGAGAGCGTAAAAGAAAAATAGAGAGTAAAATTGAGAGCAAGAGAAAATTTTCAGAAAGTTATTGAACGAAAAACTAGTAAAAACTTGCAACTTAAGCCATTTTGACACTTTCTGACGGTTAAATTTTGGCGCCCAATTTTCTTTTAAATTGGGAATAGTTCCCATCGTCATAAAAATAAAAAAATATACAATATATTTAAATTTTTCATCCATATTTTCATTTCACTAATTATGTTTCATCAAATCATCCTCTTAAACAGTTTGTTTACATTTGAATTTGAAACATAACCTTACTTTTTGACTCCTGCAAATTCCTGCTAGTAAAATTTTTACTTGCAAGAATTTGCAGCTCTCTCGGGTTGTTACGCTCTCGAATTCGCTCCCTCTTGCAAATAATTTTGGTTATTGAATGCATTCCCAGTAAAAACTTGCTAGTACCAGCAACAATTCGTAACAATTTTTTGATATTGAATGGAGCTATTGCTATGCTCCTTCTTAGCAGACCGTAATTTAGCATTTTCGACAACCGAGCCCCTAACCAAATGTCTACAAAAAAAAAATTATTTAAAATCAACGCGATTATTTAGCGCCTTTAAACTTGCACATTATTGCCCTGAAATTTAATGGGCTATCAAACTGCATACTCAACAAAAATTCTAAAAACTCTGAATAAAAAGTTGAAAATCTAGCCGAAAATTTGCAGATTGTTTATAATTTTTGCACAATTTTTGTGGATTTATATTTTGTTTGTTAATGAGCTTGGCGTTTATGGAAAAATAATAAACATTAAATAAACGAAAGAGAAACAGCCAAAATCGGTCAAACTATCGATGACTTAATCAGCTGATCATAAGTGTATGTATAAAATGATTTTTATATTAACGACCAGTTTACAATGAATTTTAAATGTGCTCTGTCGAAATGACATTTTAATATACATAACGTACATATCGAGCCCTAACCGCCAAAATAACGTAAGCGACAAAATTTTCTTTTTGATGCAGAAATGCACCTTAATGCTCAAGGAATATTTCTGCATCAAAAAGAAATTTTTGAAAACAATGTCGCTTACGTTATTTTGGCGGTTAGGGCTCGATGTGTACCTTTGTATACAATAAAAGCTTAATAAGAACAATTTTTTGTACATTCAATTGAAAAAGACGTTTTTGGGTAGGAAATTACGTTTTTTCAGACCAAGAGGGACGTTTTCTCATGCCGAAGACCTGGCAACACTGGCCACATAATTGTTGCTGGAGATTTCAACGCCAGAGGCGTGGAATGGGGTATGCCCCAAACAAACACCAGGGGAAGACTGGTCCTTGAAATGGCAGCCCGCATTGGCCTGACCATCCTCAACACCGGATCGACCCCTACATATCGAAGGCCGGGTTTTGGATACTCTATCCCTGACATAACCTTAGTCTCAGAAAGCCTTCTTCTGACGGATGGAGAGTGATGGAAGTCCTGAGTGGTAGCGGTCGATTTCTACCTGACGCAATTCCTCACCGGTCATGGTTTCTTCCGAGAATATCTTCATAGAATGGGAAGGGTGGACTCCCCGTTCTGTCACTACTGCGGAAACGTCGAAGATAACGTGTACCACACATTCTTCACCAGCGAACACTTCTTGATTTCGCGCAGAATGTTGGAAGAAAGACACGGAGACATTACTCCGGACAACATAGTTGGGATAATGATTTCCAGCGCAGAAAAGTGGGAAGCAGTTGCGAGATACGTGAAATTCGTACTCCGCTGCAAACGAGAGGACGGTTGTCTACTGAGGACACCCGAATGAAACGCCCCTGCAAAAGACCTGCATCTGAAGACATGCAGAATTGCGGTGCCAGATGCGGGATTCTTGCGCGGGCGGTGGGAGTTTGGGTTTTAGTGGGTAGCCCAACACGCTTCGGTGGGAAGGTAGTATAGAGACGGGGAAGGTAGTATAGAGACTAGCGCCCCCGGCCAGTGCAGAAAGCATTTCCCTCTCCTACGAACAAAAAAAAATGTCCTGATTTTTCAAAATTCGTACTGATTTGTACTGAATTTTCAATTCAAACAAAATACTTTAGGATTTTCTTAAGGTTTTTACATAACGTTGGAGAACTTCCTTAAACTGTACTGTAAAAAGTATGAAGAAAATAATTTAATTATAGTTGATATGTTTCAGATAATGTTTCATATGCCCACGAAATTAATACAACAAAAAGTTGAATCATTTTATGGGCATATCGCCGGGTCGTTACGTACCAGTTCCGATAATATGATGGGGCTTAAATTATTTAAAAAGAAGGCTGACGTGTTGCTAGTTATCTCGAAAATAACTGTCAGTTTAATAACAACAAATTTGAATATTCGAATGGCTTTCGCCTATAACTTACAACTCTTTTTTCACAATTTACTAACATTGTAAAAGAGCTCTGCATACAAGACATAAAGCTAGATACACCTTTTAGGGAATTCTTATTCTTTCAAAGTTTTTGCGTAGTTGAAAAAATTTATTTAAGCCATGAGGAATTATAGACGAAGTCCTTAAATAGTGGTACTTTTCCACAGTTTGAAAAAATATGNGGTAGTATAGAGACGGGGAAGGTAGTATAGAGACTAGCGCCCCCGGCCAGTGCAGAAAGCATTTCCCTCTCCTACGAACAAAAAAAAATGTCCTGATTTTTCAAAATTCGTACTGATTTGTACTGAATTTTCAATTCAAACAAAATACTTTAGGATTTTCTTAAGGTTTTTACATAACGTTGGAGAACTTCCTTAAACTGTACTGTAAAAAGTATGAAGAAAATAATTTAATTATAGTTGATATGTTTCAGATAATGTTTCATATGCCCACGAAATTAATACAACAAAAAGTTGAATCATTTTATGGGCATATCGCCGGGTCGTTACGTACCAGTTCCGATAATATGATGGGGCTTAAATTATTTAAAAAGAAGGCTGACGTGTTGCTAGTTATCTCGAAAATAACTGTCAGTTTAATAACAACAAATTTGAATATTCGAATGGCTTTCGCCTATAACTTACAACTCTTTTTTCACAATTTACTAACATTGTAAAAGAGCTCTGCATACAAGACATAAAGCTAGATACACCTTTTAGGGAATTCTTATTCTTTCAAAGTTTTTGCGTAGTTGAAAAAATTTATTTAAGCCATGAGGAATTATAGACGAAGTCCTTAAATAGTGGTACTTTTCCACAGTTTGAAAAAATATGTAGTTTAGTTTTTTTTTCAATACCACACTCAAACGAAGAAACTGAGAGGATCTTAAGTAAAATAATAAATAAGAAGAAGAGATAGAATTCTTTGACTATTTAAACACTGAAGATGGAAATGATCTCATTATTGCTATTCAAAAATGTCATAAATATAAATTAATTTATTGGCTTCTGTGTACAATGATGTGTACACTCATGTTAAAATTAATAACACTTTTATTGTTTTATGAACTATATTTTATTTATGTACCAAAATACTGTTAAAAACAAGAACTCTGGCGTTTTAAAGTATTATCTGTTACTTACATTCATCATTTTGCTTTTTTGCTGATTTTTTTAGCATGGAAAACTCAACGTACTGATTTCGCGCAAATCTGGCAACCCTAATTTCAAGCGTTAGGATATAAAACTTGTACAAATAATAACGCCAGCTAAAGTAGTTTCTAAAGAAGATTTACCAATTTTACTTTACACTTTTGTTAAAGTTTGCGCATCTCATAGATTGCGATCCTGATATAATAACTACGCTGGGGCTTCGTGAGCTTAATATTTCCAGCGATCTGGATATTGATATGTTTTGGGAAAAAGTGTATCTATTAAAAATAGAATGAATGAAAATAGCTTCATCTATCTCGCCAATTTTGTTTTTAATATAATTTCATCACCACATAGCTCTGCGGCTGCAGAACGCAAATTTTCAACGCGTTCTTTGATAAAAACTAAACTAAAAAATAGACTTAAGATTGACAGTATCAATAGCATAATATTATGCAAGGAACTTGTAAACAAAAATGACCCGCACTATGTGTGGACAGCTGCTAAAGATTTGCAGGTGTAATTAAATGATTTAAATTTACTTTTAAGAAATTAAACTTATTGGAACATAACATGTACATATGAATATAATTCATACAACCAAGAAATTTTAAATGATCTCATCTCTGTGCCTAAGACTGTATCTGCATTTATTTATTTCTTGTTTGTTTTAAAATGTTTTGTATTCGAAACATTTAATCTTAAATAAATGAATAGTATGCTTTCAGAATGCTTTTTTGTAATTGAAATTTATTTGGTAGGTTGTAAAGAAAAGTGGTAGGGGAAAAAAATTGTTAGTGGCAACGCTGGCACTGAACCAAAGTAGTTCCGAGTGGACTGCAGCAGCCATATGTGGACGGACAGACAGGGATCCTAGCACGCAAAACTTACTTGCAACGGCTGCACTTGTTGTAAAACGCTACTTTGTGAATACAAATTTTTCGAATAACTGCGATAATCTGCAAAGAAATATGTAAGTTATTTTTTTGAATTCAAGATATTTCCATTATTTTTAATTATTTTGGCATAATTACTTGAATTTGCGCAATAAGAAAATCAATTTCCACGTAACAATCGATGAAAATATCGGCAGTGTTGCCAGTTGAATTTTTTATACGAAGACAATATTTCTCCTTGTAGTTTAGTAGTAGTTTCTATAAATCAAAAAAAAGCCGACAGGCTAAGGCAGAATGCGTGAGCGAGACAACTGCCAGGTTATTCAACCTTGTATTAGTTGCGTTCGCGTAGCTGTTAATTCATGTTTAACCAAAACTTACAGGTTTTTGCGTTCGCGTACGCAGAAAACTTACAAAGTAGGGGAAATTGAGAGAACAAAGTAACATTTCATTTTGAGGGGAAGCTGCTGGCTTCTGCTGGAAAAATTTTTGCCAACAGCAATTTGCCAACAGGAAAACAACTGATCAAAAACAGCTGGTTGGCATTTACGCAAATCACAAAATTGAATTTGATGGTTTGAAAGTTAAAAATGACAAAATGCGACTAATTAAACTTGTAAGAAGTAAGTAGTTATTTGTTTAATCAATAAACTATGTCAGGATACTACTTTGTAATGAGTTTACGTATGTATTAAATTTTACACTTTTGAATGTAAACAAAAATTATATCAGCTGTTCGTCTAACTTGCAAGTTTCTGCAAATTTTCTGTTCGCGTACTGTTTTGGATATTTTTTCTCTTGAGAGAACTGGTTACATTTCGCCGGAATTTTGCTGTTGGTTGGTTTTTACTGGAGGGTTTAAACGAACGCACCTATTATTGAATCATTTTCTTTTTATTTACAACCTTTTACTTTCATTCTTATTTGACCTTGGCCAGCCAATTAACAGCCCTATTCCGGTTTTGCAATAGAATGACAATTGATCATCCTTCATTGTCGTGATTTTGTCATTGTCGTTGCACGTTGCTATTCCTAACAAAAATGACAAGCGAAAAGCTTTTGTCAACTTACCATGCATGGTGAAAAGTTCATTGTTGTAGAAACAGCTGGTCAACGCTATTATTTGCAAAAAATATGAGCGGTCAAACACCAGAAAAGTGAGTATTTGTGTGAAATAGATAAATTCGTATATTTATAACATTTATAAACATTTTAGACGTGCAAAATATGAGCGGACGTCGCAGGAGCAGCTGCAATTTTATGTGCAGTTTTGTAGGGAGCATCCGGAGCTGCTCGTCTTCCACAAGCACGGCTGCGCAAATAACTAAAATTTGTTCTGCCATTGAAATTAGTTGATTTTTATATTTTTTTCACAAATTTATTAAATCGTCGCACTTTTTTTATCAACACAAACATATGTTTTTCCCTTGTCACCTGCCCAAAAGGTCATGACAATAAAAATGACAATTGGCATGATTCGAGCTTTTGAATTTTGCTGCGAATACCAAAAGGCTGCAGTTGTCATTATTATATCAATTGTCATCGCGGTGAGTTTGGCAGTGTGGCGGAATAGGGATGTAACAATAAATCCGAAATAGCGTATTAAAGATGATAAAATATGACTTCAGCTTCGATAAATAATCGAAAAAAAACTAGTGAAGATACCGATAAGAATGAGTGGAACGTGAGTTTTCAAGTAGTTTTCAGCGGAAACAGGTTTTCGTTTGACAGATTTTACATGGACGAAAGCACAAGTTTTAGGTCGAAAACCAGTTTCAGCAACGAAAACGTGTTTTCGATGTCGGTCAGAACATGGTATAATTTCATAATGACTAAATAAGTTACATAAGAAATGCAACTGCAACTAAAAGTACTGATTATGCAATCCTGCAAATCATGCAAATTTGCGTTGATTTTCTATAATTTTCTTTGTCACATTTGCTTTCATATAACGAATAAACATTTTATTTTTATATGGAAGAAACCAGCAACATCTTCGTTAAAATCGTTCTAAAACGTAAAATTTTTAGCACTGAAACTTTCTTTTTATTATACTAGAATTGAGTGGGCTACAAAACTTTCAAGAATCCTTCTAGAAAATCTGATTAATGGGGTTTGTTAATGAACTCAAATTAAATAACAAACAAAAAATAATAGTTGTGAAAACTGGTCAAGATTTGGGTCGACTTAAATCTTTTCGACCACAGTATGTATGTATATATTATATCTTCATTTTTCATTCTTTATTTGTTAACTAACTTTATAAACGTTTGTTTTGGTTTATGAATACATACATATTAATAAAACAAACAGAAAGACCAGCAATGTATCAAAAGATATACATTTTTTTTTTAAATAAGTAATGTTATTGTTTGGCCGAGCTTCTCCTCCGATTTGTGGCGTGCGCCTGAGGACCTACAGTTTTACGCCGACTTCGAACAGCGATTGTATTTTTATGCGAAGCTATTTTTCGTGGCAGAAATATACTCGGAGGTTTGACATTGCCTGCCGAGGAGCGACCGCTGTAAAGAAAAAACCTTTTCCCTAAATTTTTTTGCGATGTTGCTTGAACCAGGACTTGAACCCAGGCCCTGCTGAGTGGAAACGCGCACTGCTTACCACTATCCCACAGCGGCCTCCGACCGCAGTCATACCACTCAGTAAAGAAAAATTATTAAAATAAAAGAAGTACCTAGTCGTCGAATCAACGAACATTAGTAGTCTAGGGTTGATAAACGACTTAACCCTTTCAGTACGATAGTCCAATACATTGAACAATTTTTTTTTTATACTTAAAGCTATTTTTTTCTTTAATAAGACCTTTTGTTTTGAAAATAACAGTTGTTTTGAGAAAAGTATATCATTTCTTTTATTGTATTTTCGGGATGCAGTTGGCCGTGTTTTTTCACAAAAGTGAAAAGTGTCACAAAAATCGATATTGAGTAGTGTAATATACATAAAGAAATTAACAATTTTTCTGTGGAATTTAGATCCGAAAAAAATTTTAAATGTTATTCACAGTTTTGGAATATATTTCGTAAAAGAAAAAAATAAAAATTATTGATATCACATCCCTGTTTACAAATCTAGAGTACCACTGACCAATATAATGGATGCCGAATAACGGTAAAGCTAGGACTTTTATTATATAAATTTTTGATTGTATTTTTGAAATCCATGGCCGGAAATTAGCCGGTAAACAAATTTTCAGATTTTTAGCTTCAGCGGGTGATTTTTTGTACTGAGAGGGTTAAGTAGTTACCCAACAATATTAACAATAATGTGGGCATTTTATTTAAATATCCAATAAATCTTATTTTCTACAGCATGGGTTTATACATGTTTATAATGAATTTCCAATTTAATTTTGTTAATATATTTATTAATAGAATTCTTTTCTCCGAGCTTTGTGTTCCGCAAAAGAATCTATAACATCATCAAAATTTAAAGATAGAGCCACAGAATTTTCAATAGGCAGAATAGCCAAGCTACGTAGCCTGTCTTGTTCCATAGAGTTTCTCAAATAGGTATTTTTTTTTTCGAAAATTATCGTTCAGTACTAGCTGTATGTACAGTAATTGGAGCAAATAACATTATTGCAGTACATACTTCACGACATAAAGTAAAGTATATGTACATATAAGGTTAAATCTTTGGGTACGAGGAACGAGTGAAGAAAAATATTTCTCTGACTCACCCGTCAACTCCTGATATCATTTGTTAATATATCTGTGGTCATAAGCAATAATCGCCTAAGTCGAAAAACCTGAATTCGAGAAAAAAACCCTTTAAAGATTTGGATTTTTATGTTAACCTTATGGGAAACCAAAATATTTTAATCTATAACTTTTTAAATAGCCTGGGTAACGAGATGAGAGTTTCACATACACATGGAATAGTAGTTGCGGAAAACGATCCTTTCTTAAGTTGTTGTTGTTGTAGCAGCATACAAGTTCCCTAACGGGTTTTTGGGGAGTGTTGCTGGAGTGACAGTCCTTGGCCAGATATAAATCTGGGTCGTTCCGGTTACGGGAACGATTTCTTAAGTTGACTTAGGCGGTTATTGCTTATGACCACAGATATGTACATCTGAAAGCATCTAGAAACAAGTGACGACTGACATCCAATGTGTGCGGTGCGTGTTCATTTCTCTTGTACCTCGCATGCGATCAAATTGCAGAATATATGTAGTCTAGTAGAGTAGGTAATAAAGGCCACAGATTTCAGTTTATAGATTTGTCATCAACGTGTATTTTCCCAAATTTAATATTTTTTATACTTTCTTTGAACCTTGATCATTATTAAAACACTTTAGTTTAATTTCTAACTTTATAGGATTCGCCAAATTTTCCGTATGTGTGACGCTATATATAAATCTTTAAAGCGTTTTTTCTCGAATTCAGGTTTTTCGACTTAGGCGATTATTTCTTATGACCACAGATTTATCTTTAAAACAAAATAAGATAGGAAACAAGTGTCTGTTTATAAAATGTAGCTTTTGAGGTTGATTATCAGAATAAATAAAAAACTTTCGGTTTTTACACAACGTTTCAGAAATGGTCTTTAGTTGTGTCTCACTTTAATTGATTTTAAGTACTTAAAAAATTATAACTTTTAAGAACTTAGTGTTGTTGAAAATGTTAGGTTATTTCTGATCTCGCGGTCTCTTGGGCCGGGGCCCTCTCGTATCGGGCACCCGTGGCATTTTGCCAGCAATGCCACCCTATAGTTACGCCTCTGACGTAGAAAGATGTCAAGTGTGCTGTTGATAGAAAGAGAGAGAAGTAACGTCTACGTCACGGTCATGCGGTGGTGAGTTTTGGTTAACACGCAGATCCCATAAGATAGATCGTGTCAGCTGACACGTTCTCCGTTTTTACGTCCATGGGTAACTGCGCTTTAAGAGTAAATCAAAGAAAAAGGAGTATAAATCAAAATATGAATGATGTACTGGACTTTGTAAGTGCTTGTGTGTAAAGCAAAGAGTTTAAAACTGATTTATGAATTGTAAAATGTTTACAGCAGGAATGTCAAAACAGTGCACCAACCAATCGTTAATCCGATTTAAAAAAAAAAAAACTAGTTTGTCCGCATTTTAAATCAAACACCATTTACGGTTATTCTTTTGTGTTTGACGCTTATAAAAAACATACACTACTTATATAAACAAATTATTTTATAATTTGTATAACATAAACTGGGAAGTTTTACAACCCATCGCACATGTGCAGAGAGATATTAAAACCTAGTTTGCATAACTTCTGTTGGAATAGATCTTAATGAAAATACACACTAACGGCCCTATTCCCACAACACTGACAAAACTCAGCGGCTGACTATTGCGTTTACTACTGCGCCTAATACTATGCCGCAAATTTATTTTAAACTCTCGTATGGTGACATTTGTCAGTGTTGTTATTAAGACCTACTGAGTACGCGACAACGGCGAAACAACCCCAATGTTTATACATACATATTTTGTTTTAGGCGCAATAATTGTGACAATAGTCATACGATAAATTTTGTCAGTGTTGTGGGAATAGGGCGGTAAATTGCTTAGAAGGATGACAATTTCAGCATAAGTTAATTAATCACCAAACCTACTTAATCAAATTAAGGGTTAATGATTAAAAATTAATTTTTTTAATCACGGTTAGGATTAACTGTTTAATCAGATTAAATTAAATCATGAACTGTAATTCGATTGAATTTAATCAAATTAACTAATTGATTAAAAAATCAATCGATTAGTGCCAACACTGGCACCAACTGCTCACATGCAAGTTGCTCGCCAACATGCTGAACAAAATTTCATAATGTTTCGCGAACATGCTCGTGAACCATGATTCAATAACCTTATTGAATCATGCACGTGAACCGCACCATAAACAGCGAACATGGACCGTTAATAGGGAATTTAAATGATTCAACTTTCACAGGCGATTAGTTGAATCGAAAGTTGAACGAAAGTACATAGGAAGCTAGCCAACTTCATTAAATGCGATTAGTTGCAAGACCGTTTACACGAGGCGATTGTTGCTTTCAGCTAAAAGTTGCCTTGGCTAAGATTTGCATTACGGAACCAATTGCTATTCCGTGCAAAGTATACTGAATTTTTTTATGAAACCCGGTAGGGATACTAATGGAGGTATCCTTTAACTATATTTATCACTTTAACAATGTTGTTGCTAATAGTACTTAAGTTATTTGTTGTTAAAATATCCCCCCTGCTACCACTACATTTTATTATAACCCCACACCTATCATTTTTTTTACACAAATATATTATCCTTAAAAGGTTCTCGTGCGTTTGTAATACTTTAATATACAATTATTAATTAATTAATTAAGTAAAACGCGTTTATGAATGTCTTCACAAACGTTTGCTCATTTCACAGACCAGCAGAAATAACAATGACTGACAGTCACACAAAATGTATGCTACCATACGTTAAAAAAAATACTCCACAAATAAGTGCGAATAATTAGGGGGTATAAGTGTACAATACGTACATTGCTCTTATTAAAAATAATAATATTAGGATCGATAGGGGTCTTACTCCTGATCATACCGGTATAATTTTTTTCGGGGGAAATAATATTTACTGGTGTTATTGTAGTTCAAAGTACACAAATGTAGAAAATGTACATCGATAATTAGATAAATAATGAAAATATTGAATAAAAAATCGCGCGATTTTTTATTTAAAATATTCGCCCGCGGCGCTTTTTCCATAAAAATCAATACTTCGATAAATAATGAGAATTTTTTATAATAAATCGCGCGATTTTTTATTAAAAATTTTCGCCTGCGGCAATTTTTCCGTAGAAATAAATACTTCGATAAATAACTGAGTTAACACTTTTATTACAAAATCTCTCGATTTTAGACTGAATCACTTTTTTTTTATCAATACATCCATATTTATTTAAAAAAAAAAATTAATTACAATGCCCGTTTTTATTGTTTCTCGTTTTCAGTGTTTTTTTTTTGGGGCATTTTTTGTTGTGTGGCAGCACCGACATTTTAGTTCAATTGGTTTACAAAGCAAAAAGTGAGGTTGAAGTTGACATTTTTTGCAACTTAAAATTCAATTTTCATAAAAACTATAAGCCTCCGGAGGGTGGAGTTTTCAGATTTACAATCACAAAAAGCCACTCTAAACCCCCTCAGGTAAAAGTGCACTTTAGCGAAGGTAGGTCAAAATGGACGGAAAAAATTNTCCCGTTGCCTTAAAAGTCGCCTCATGTAAATTCCCCATAAGCATGACCATGCTCGCAGACGTGTCCGGCATGTGTGGCCAGAGTATACGAAAGTCGAAAGTGTAAAAAACAGCTGTTCCTTAAACAGCAATTTATTTATTTACAAAGAGCAAAACCCGGGCTACGAAACAAAACAAAAAATAAACCTAAAATGGGTGCTCCTGAATTACCTGGTGATCCCGGAGAGGATGATGTACACGGGACCCAACTAAACGTACACCATCCACCAGTGCCTAGCGATGATAGCGATAATGAAATTAACTCCACAGACGCATATGATGGTTACCAGCCATTGGCCATGGTCGAAGATGTCAACGACACAGCGATGGATGATAATGAATCAATAGAGGACAACTCTGAAGATACAATACAATATGCTGACAGTGATAGTGCTTGTGGAAATGGTGAAGCTGGAAATTTGCCGCCGGTGGAGAGTGCCGATGCAGAAATCGAAAGACAAGTGTGGAGTGAACCACGACCGAAGGAGTTGCAATTGGAATTAGACAACTCAAAAACGACACAGGTAAGCTCTTAAAGAAGCAGCCACTTATGCACTTACCAAATTTTAGAAAATACATATGCAAGTATATTTTTGTAGATATTGAATGTCATGGCGAATATTACTCTACCGAACGCGGTGGTGCCCGATTGGGCTGCAGGAGTGCCGGAAGAACGTTGGAAAGCTGAACTGTTGGAACGCATACGTCAACGTGATGAATCATGTAATGTAGTTAATCAGCAAAAAAGTACTTAAATACCATAGCATAGTGTTTTAGAAATTCGTGGCGATAACACTGGTTGATAGAAGAAATGTGCAATGTATGCTACTTTCAAATTCCTATATAGAATTGCTCGCTGATTCCAAAAATCTAGTTAGTTTTTTATTCTATGGATAAGTTCTGGAGATATTTTCAATTTACCGTTATTCAACTTAAAACAAAAAGTGGTTCCATTTTGGGCCAGTTTTTCAATGCACGGCCATGGTTTAAACTCAGTTTAAACTCCCGATCTGGCTGGTTGAAACTAAGATCGGCCAATCAAGTGCCAGCCAGCTATTCAATTTAAACTCAGTTTACTTAATCTAAGTTTAACCTAACACTGAAAAACTGGTCCTTAAATACCTTTATCTTTCGAACGAGTTTAACATTTTATTATGAAATACGGCAAATGAAAGCTAAGAAAATTCTTCATACACCGTATGTCGCCTGGGTAAAAGATTTTCGTAAGCGCAATTTTGACGATTTTTAGTTCTAAATGCAGTTATATATTTTGAAATAAGGTCTTTCGATTGGTGTTATCAGTTTTCATCCTTTAGTTTCCGAGATATTGACTACAATTTTTTCTATAATTTAGTAAAAATTTAGTTAGTGGTGCAGCCATTTTCGGATATCTCCTTTAGTTTCTGAGATATTGAGTAAAATGTGTCGTTAATTTAGAAGAAATTTTGATCACATTTTGTCGTATTTCATACAAAGTGGCTGCCAAATTGTGGACAAATGACGCTTACGACAAAATTTTAATAAAGAAAATCCTTCATAAACTCAAAGCTAATTAATATTAAATATTAAAAATAATAATTAATTTAATAATTTTGTGAACTAGTTACATTTTCAGAGACTTTGGAGAATATCTATCTTCGCGTTTTTGAGAAATTGAATTCCAAACTTCAACCGCGATTTCCCACAACCTGCCGAAATCAAGATACGACAATCTTTTACCCAGACGACGGTATATAAAACAGTTTTCGATAGATCTGATAGTTTCGAGCAAGTTAATTGATCATTCCAGATTTCTTTTAATGAAAATGTGAATAAAAAAATATATTCTAAGCACGTGTACTATACATAAAATGATAAATATATTTTTGTTTTGGTATTGTAAATGTATGTAGTAATCTAGTATTTGGTGGTCGAGCTGCATGAATTTATGACAAATATTCGGGTGTATTTTTTTCCAAGAAATTAAATTTGTCGTTCAAGGTAATATAAACGGACCTGAAACTGCAATTACTCAAATTCAAATGGAATGTCGGTTGGAGTCAAGGTACATTAAAACAGGTAGAAGCAATAGAGATAATCTATAGGGGCCTTCATCTTAAGTGATAAACTGCTGATAAACTTGATAAAATTATAAATTTATTATTTTGATAAATGAACTGTCAAACTTTGTATGGAAAGCTATTTAACCAAAGTTTAGCACTTTATCAAACGATTTTGATTTGTGGATAAATGTATAAATTTCAGCAAAAGTCGATCCTGGCAGGTTGAGAGCTGGGTCGCTTTAACTACGAACACATAAAAAGGAAATGAACACAATGGACGAGGTAAGAATGAAACATAACTAGCGAAATAAATTATATAATACAGATTTTTATGTAATATTTACAAAGGTGCGTTCATGAAAGAATGCAGATAAACTGATAAATTTAAGCAATTTATCCCTTTAGATAAAGACTCCTTATATACATACTAGCAGACCCGACAAACTTCGTCCGCCCCCCAAAAATTATTATTTTTTTTTTATTGAAACATTCGGTCCAGCGTTTTCACCAACAATTCACGTTCATGTTTGCTTTTGTGGTCGACAGAAAGCATATCCTTCATTACCGTCTTAGATAACCTAACGAAGAAGAATTTCTTGCGGCTACAATGATCCGGTTCGATGTTGAATGGCCCTAATATGTATAGTATAGTTGGTGGCAATTTCAAAATGGGGGAGAAACATTGGTCACCAGAAATCCAATATACATCCCCCACTTTTCTAACATTACAACAGCTCCCACTTCTCTTAATGAGTATGGAATTGATTTCGAATATCTCGATACCAAGTTCCAGGACCCTACCTCAAATACTTCCAAAGATGTGCGGTATGAAAAACTCGATTTGTGTGGGTGATGCCACGCTCACTTGATACATCGAAATTATTATTAGCCTATAACTAATATATAGCTAAATTTTTATACGAGAGCGCACTTGTGCACAAGGGTATTATAACTTTGTTCACATAACGGTTGTTTGAAACAGGCAAAACGAATCGAGAAAGATATAGACAAATGTATACATAAATGATCAGAATGAAAAGAGAAATCGATTAAGCGGTGACTGTCTGTCCGTCCGTCTGTGCACACGATAACTCGAGTAAAAATTGAGATATCTTAACGAAACTTGGTACGTGCACTTCTATCTGGCGTAGGACCGATGGTATTGAAAATGGGCCAAATCGGACAATAACCACGCCTATCTCCCATATAATGGTAATTTTCAGAAATTCGAAAACCCCAAAATTTAGTATCTACTTAAGATTATTCACTCAAAATTTATAATTACAATAAGTTTCAAACGAAAAATAAGAATATTATAAATTTTTGGAAAATGAGCGTAGCCACGCCCACTTATGGTTACATGTGTATATCTTGGTAACCGCTGGACCAATTTCTTCCAAGCTTGGCACAGTTGTTGGCCTTGGTATAACATACGTAATGGCCGCGAATTTTTAAAATCGTACAATAACCACGCCCTTATCCCATATAACGGTAATTTAGAGAAACACGAAATCTTCGAGTAAATATTAAAGATAATTTATTCAAAATTGATGCTTGCAACAATTTTTTACCAAGAAATACGTGTGTGATAAAATTTTGGAAAATGGGCGTGGCACCGCTCACTTATGATCACTTATATGTATCTCGGTAACCCTTCCACCAATTGGTACCAAACTGGGTGTGGTTATTGTGCTTGCCACATAGAAGCAAAGCGTTGAAAATTATTGAAATCGGACTAAAATTACGGCCGCTTTTCATATAACAGTAAATGTCAGAAATGCTTGAAACTTGAATATTTCGAAATTTAAGGATGCTAATTTACTCAAAATTGATACACCCCGGTTTACCATGTAGTGGTAGCTTTCGGAAAGGCGAAAACCATATATTTAATACTTGCGCCGGGTATTTAATGTTCGGCTCCGCCCGAACTTACACCCTTATTTTATAACCCGAATTTTCGCAATTCGTAGTTACGTTACGAAAAACGAAAAATCGGCATGCTGCAACCTTGCGGAAACATATGCAGCATTGTCAGCTGTCAGTTGTTTTTCGAACTCAGCTGTATGAAGGAAAACAAAATGGAAAGGAATTAAAAAAAACATTACTAATGTGCTTGTTTATAGTGAAATTGATTAATTTTAATAGAAAGGAGACAGTCGCCGCTTTCTAAAAAGGGGTACCCCCCCTTGGACTCCTCCCATAGGCACCTAGGGAACCGTTTGAAAAAGGGAGAAAAACGGAATTTTCTTAGGCAAACTGAGCAGTTTGAAGTGGAATATGACCCAACTAACAGAAACCGTGGGATTTTTTAATAAAAGAAATTATGCCAAATTAGATATGGGGGGATTTTGAATAAAGAATAAAAAGTTAATTAAAAATAGAAAAAAAAA
>NW_016157108.1:593506-627564 GCF_001687245.7 Rhagoletis zephyria
AAGAAAAGGAGCTGAACACCTTTTGCAGAGAACACCTTTGTATATTTTTAATGCTTACTGGGTTATATCCTATCTTCTTTTGTCTCTCATTCTTTTGCATATTTTGGAGTTTGACAGCTGAACTCCGCCATTTAATTTGCATATGCAACCAAAGTCAGACGCGTGATTTTGAAGGTGTTTTTATTTAATGAATTGTGATGAATTGGTTAATATTAAAGTCGTAAAGCAAGTTATAACAAATCAAGTAAAGTGTAAAGTGAAGGGAAATACAAAAATATATTGGTGAAGTGGCTAATTTAAGCAGAATATGAGTGATAAATGTACGCTAATTTCCGAATTTTACAAAAAAGGGCATATTTCAAACCCAATTTGTAAATAAATTAGTAACCAAAATTTACAAAAGTGAGTGTTAAAATATTGCGTGGACCCTTGACTACAAGTGTGTGAAATTTTTTTTTTGATCGGGCCACCCATTTGGACGGAATAGCCCGAAATAGTTGTGAGCGGTACTAAACCCCACCCTTTATTTGTTTAAATAAACACCACTAATATTTCCTGCAAACACATCGATTTACATATTTTATCTCACCTCCGACACAGAATTGTTTTCGTACAAAATTACGCAAAAAAGCTTACTCGTTCATTTTTAGGCATGCCATTGTTACGAATTTCGAAAGTTCGAAAATACGATTCGGGTTGTCACATACCATTTCTACGATTCGTAGCAAAATCCGAATACAAAAGTGTTGCAGAATAGGGGTGTTAGACTTTCTTATTTGTTTATGACTGAATTTAATTTGATTCCTATTGAAAAATTTTAATAAATTTAATAGTGACCCTAATTCCTATGTATTTCTCATTACTGTTTTAACTTCGTCTTTATCTTCAATTTTGACTTCAGTTTATTTCTTAATCCTTAACATTTATTTCTTCATCATCACATTTTTCTTTATTACAAAAGTTTAATTTTAATTACAACGTAAAACAAAATGCGAAAACGTCTCAAATTGAACATGTTGCAGCAAAAACCATACGCAACCATAAAAACTCTCCCATCTACCGAAAATTACCTTCCTGATGGTGTTCTTGGTTTTGTAATCGGTTCGGTAGAATCGCCAAACGAACGGAGACAAAATTTATGTTAGCGTATTAATATATAGACTAGAGTGCCAGTTACTGTCGAAATTCGACAGTTTTTCTAGTTTTAGAAGCCTTGGAGAGGTTTTCTAACTTAACACGTAGCGATACTTATGCGGTACAAATTAACTAACCGGAAAATCTTCAGCTAAAACGTAACTAATTTTTTTTTTTATCTGAGAAGGTCTTTGGAGGACTTCGGCAGGACTTGGAATTGACCCGATACATTCAAGTTTATCGCTAAATTTCGATGATTTGATACATATTGATAATTCGATGAATTTCAAGAACACTAAAATTCGATAACTCAACAAAATTCGTTAACTCGACCAATTTCGATAACTGTGAAATTCGATGGCTCGATAAATTTCGATAACTCAAAAATGTAAAAACTTTGGACACTTTTATAAAATTTTACTTTTGACATCTCCACATTTTTCGAAAACTATCTAAACATTTTGATAACTCGTTACACTCTGTTAAGACGATTAAATTCGATANATGTCATGTCATGTGTTGTCATATCCTGTGATGTCATGTCATATGATGTCATACCATATGATGTCAAATCATGTGATGCCACGTCATGTAATGCCATGTCATGTCGTACGATGTCATATCATGTGATGTCAAGTCATGTGATGTCATGCCATATAATGTGATGTCATATCATATAATGTCATGTCACGTGATATCGTGTGATGTGATATNCTTTTCTTTTTCTATTCACGTAGATGAGATGAGGTGCGATGACGTGATAAGATGTGACGTGATTTTATGTGATGTGATAGGATGTCATGTCATGTGTTGTCATATCCTGTGATGTCATGTCATATGATGTCATACCATATGATGTCAAATCATGTGATGCCACGTCATGTAATGCCATGTCATGTCGTACGATGTCATATCATGTGATGTCAAGTCATGTGATGTCATGCCATATAATGTGATGTCATATCATATAATGTCACGTGA
Organism: Rhagoletis zephyria; assembly: GCF_001687245.7. Taxonomy (NCBI): domain Eukaryota; kingdom Metazoa; phylum Arthropoda; class Insecta; order Diptera; family Tephritidae; genus Rhagoletis; species Rhagoletis zephyria. The sequence goes on from NW_016157108.1 coordinate 595,622, forward strand.
TATCGTGTGATGTGATATATTATGCGATGTAATATCATGTGATGTCTCTTCATATCAATTGTGAAACCATAAAAACTCTGATCATCTACGGAAAAATGCCTTTCCAACGGTGTTCTTGGTTTTGAAATCGGTTCGGTAGAATCGCCAAACGAACGGAGACAAAATTTATGTTAGCGTATTAATACAAAGATTAATATAAGTCCGCCAGAATAAATTGCTTAAATCCCCTTTCAATAAAACATAGACCGATTTGAAGGATAACTTCGTCAAATCCAGAAGTGTTATCTCCGATAAATAGGGGCCGTGTAACATTTCGCATACGCTACACTATAACCTATAAACATATATGCGTTAGAGTCTAGCGCATACTCTACGCTATACATCTATATGTGTATATGTCCTCCAGAATAAACTTTTTAAATCCCTGTTCAATAAAACATAGACCGATTTGAGGGATAATAATAAAAGAAAAGTTACTTTCGGTAAAAATATCAACATGAACCTGTTAACGTTTAGGATCATTAGGATAATAAGAAACTGCTCATGTAGAAGTTATGAGCACTTAAGTAGAGATACAAAAAGCTTCTATACAAATTTATGATTTGCATATTATAGAGTACAAACCTTTTACTACAATTTTTAATCGCTATATCTCAGAAATGGTAAATCTTAGGAAAAAAATGTCCTAACAGTTTTGATAGATAATTGTATGATCTACACTTACGTCTCACCTATTTTTATGGTAAACCTCACTGTTTTGCCGAAAAATGCAAAAAATCAATTTATTTAACCTTGAAAAATTTTTGTTGCAGACGTGGGAACGATGGGGACTTTTGACATTCCATTCATAATGGTGTTCGCAACATTCGTACTAATTCTCAGCTTTGTGCTAATTATTCACCCCTATTCTGCAACTTTTTCGTATTCGGATTTTGATACGAAACGTAGAAATAGTATGCTACAATCCGAATCGTATTTTCGAACTTTCGAAATTCGTAACAATGGCATGCCTAAAAACGAACGAGTAAGCTTTTTTCGTAATTTTGTACGAAAACAATTCTGTGTCGGAGGCGAAATAAAAGATGTAAATCGATGTGTGTTAACAAGAAATATTGGTGGTGTTCATTTAAACAGATAAGTTTAATATAAACGACCAAAACAAAATCTTTGTTGGCCGGTTTAGTTATTTGTACAATGATTTTCGGTTGTTGTGACAAAACGCATAACCCGAATTCAAAAACTTTAACATACACGTGTAATCAAAGGATTCACATTTTATTTAAGATAAATGTTTCAAATTTCCTACTACTAGCTTATTAATAAACTCGGCTTGCACTATGTACTTTTTTGCAAATTTCGACGTGGGTTCTGCGCAAAAATACTCTGGACGGCGTAGCCGGAGTTAGTATATGCGCAAGAAATGTTGTATACCTTTGACATGCGGAAGCCCCTCTTCCCCGCAACACAGAAAGGATAATTCTACTTAGTAAGGGTTATATTTCCTAAGCGCGGCCGAAGGCAGAAGCAAGCGCAACAGGTGGTGGACCTAACAAAGTGCATGTTTTCAATGGCTTGGAAGATGCTGTTATTGCATTAACTGGATTGAGAACCAGAGCTTCAGGCATAGGAAGAGTTCTGGCTTGTGGTTCAACAATTCAACCAGAAGCTGACATAGATGCGACCATGGTGACTATGCCCGACAGCTACGCATACCTTTGTGAATCCATTGCCATAGCGCCCTCTTACTCTGCTGCTATAATTGTAAAATAAAATTAATTATATAAATTGTAAAATTAACCAATTTTATAATAAACAAACACATGATGAGTGTTTTTTTATTTCTTTCCCACTTTGTTTTCCTTCATTCAGCTATCTTTGAAAAACAACTGATACCTGGCAATGCTGCACATGTTTCCGCAAGGGTTGCAGCATGTGGATTTTTCGTTTTTCGTAGCGTAGCTACGAGTTACGAATTACGAAAATTCGGGTTCTAGAATAAGAAGCTAACCTCTACTTTTTGAGGTGACATCACTGGGCTAAAAACGGAATTGAAGCCATGATAAAAACATAGCAAGGTAGAACCGTTCTCTCAATTTGTCGGCCATGATTTTTTTTGAAGTTTTCCAACATTTTAAATCATATAAAAGTGAAAATAAAAAATTGAAATTGTTCGAAATTGTTGTTGCTTGAGATTGAAAATGAAAATGTGTGTATGAGTTTGTGAGTAAATTTAAAAATTAAATTGTTTGGAAACGTCAAGAATTTTAAAAGTGACTCTCAGCGGTTCTACCTTACTATATTTTTATCATGATTGAAGCTTTGAATTTATATACTAAATATACTCCCATAGTAAAAAATTAATATACGTATTTTTTGTTCAAGTGAGCTACTGGTAATTGGTACAGCTATGAAATTTTTACACAACATAGAATTGCACTTAATTTTCCAAGTAAAGGTTAAATTAGTGGTGACATACCATAATGCCTAGTCATAACCATTGCAATAACCGTAACCGCATTAACTATCATCGATTATAGGTATCAAAACCATAAAGAGCTGATTTCTCGTAGTCACTAAATTAACACTAAATTCTTAAAACTCAGCTGATCATAAAAAAATATGTATGTACATCAAATTAAAGGTAATAACTTTCTTTTTAGAACGTCTGGCAACACGTTCTTACTCGCACTTCAGATATTAGATGATTATGGTTATGGCGGAAAAGCAAAATTCAATTGGTCTCTATGGCTATGGTTATGGCTATGGCAGTATGGCGTGGCACCACTAATCGAATACAGTGTTGGCCATAAGGTTGCTTGGAATAGCTGTTTTATATAGTCATGCTTATGTCACCACTTATTTAATCTTAAGTGATTTATAAATATACGGTAAAAAACTTATAAGATAATTGCTTTTAAAAACTTTATATATGCTTGTTGCTATAAACCCAACGGGACTGAAAGTTAGCTGCTCCGCAAAGGAGCAGTACAAAAGCAAAGTAAAAAATAAATTAAAAAATGTTTAACAATGATCAAAAATAAATATCATTTTGATTAGTAAAATAAAATATTTTCTTTTCAAAAAAAGTTAATTTATGTGCAAACATGTATGTATGTATGTACATATGTATTTTCGTATGTATACCTTATAGAAAAGAAAAAAAAACATGTTTACAAGTACACTACATAAAACCATGAAATGGTTTACAAAAACGCCATTCTTTTATTAAAACAAAAATATAATAGGGGTATTCACGATCCGGTGCATACTGTCTAGCATGGTGCATAGATAGCATGATTGGCTAATTTTATTGTTGTTTGAACACATGAAACAACAACAATCATGCTATTTATGCTATCTATGCACCATGCTAGACAGTATGCACCGGATCGTGAATACCCCTAATATAAAAATTAAAATTTGCATGCATCGCTTTTTAAATGCTTTAGTTGAATGGCTCACCAAGAGCTTCTTCGGGAGCAGCAAGGGAGCTCTTCTTTCTAATGACACACAATGTTAAAATACAATGAAGTATGAAATTAGGAAGGGAGCGCTTACTGCTGAATATAGAGCGCTCCAATAGAACTAATAGAACTAATAGAGCGCTTCTGGCCCCGTTGGGAACATTCATTTTATGCATGTAGAAGTAAACTTATTGCAAGTTTATTTCAAAAACTTATATAGAAATCTTTGTTGGATTAGATTTCAGCAGTGTCTCTTCAACTTTTAAATGGGAAGAGGTCATAAAAGAAAAGCAAACTCATTTTTGTTTAATTTTCTCGTTTGCCTTAAAAATACTTGAAAGTACGAGTATTATCGATACTTTTTTGCAAGTGTGAGTACTGGCATCGATTCTTCTTTAGAGTATTCTAAATGAGTACTAGTATCGATACTTTTCGAAAAAGTTCCATCACTAAGTGTGACTGCCCCATCTTCATATTCGCCGCACTGTTTTCTGCAGGAACAAGAATATGACTTGGGTGAAGTAAGTGCACATTGCAGATAGCACCCACACTTCTGATGAGGGGCTGACTCCTGTCAAAATTTTCGATAAGGTTGCCGGCTTCGAAAACTTAGTTGATCAGATTAGTTGCGTTCCTTATCTCCCATAAATAGTCAGAAAAAGTCCGAAGTAGTCAGATTTAGTCCAACAAGCGTTGCGTAATTCGAAAATGACAGCAAAAATGAGAGAGCATCACTCAGTTAGAGTGACTCTCTTCAGTCCGAAGTAGTCAGATTTAGTCAGAAGAATTTTTGCTGGCAAAATCTTGAAAAGTGTCAAACTCAACTGAATTCAAATTAACGGAAATTAAGTAATACGCAAAAAGTGAGAATAATCTAAAAAGTAAAAAAAAGGTGAATTGAAATTGGAATGAGGCAAAAAATAATTGATATAGTAAGTGTTTATTGTGCTTGTGCTTGTGTGAATGTGTTTTGTACATACATACATTTCTGTTCTTATTTGACGTTAGTTTTGTTGTTGCCATTCTGTGGACTAAAAATATGGTTTTTTGCGTTCTTTTACTATTTCCTGTTATTCTCCTTTAGTGAGCGCATTTTGCTTACGCTCTGGCAGATTTTAGTCCCAAAAGATAAGGAATGAACCTATTATAGTTCGTGGATCAATACATTATGCTGAACAAGGCGGCTGATGTTTTACTATAAGTAATAAAGAGGCCAAAGCTTTCTTCGGAATGCACTTTGAAATGGGGTATCATTGCTTACCTACATTTCGCAGCTAATGGTCTATAGACATTGCTAATGTCATGCCTATAAACCGTTTCGACGAAATACGCAGAAACTTGCATTTTAGCGACAATTCTAATGAACCGATTAGGACCGATCCCACTTATGATAGAGCATTCAAAATACGCCCCGTTCTTGACACTTCAACTTTTCAAAGCTCTATGGCCAATACCAAAACCTAGGCAATATACGAGCATATTATTAAGTTCAAAGGTCACAATATAATGAAGCAATATGCCAAAAACAGTCCCATAAAATGTTGATTCAAACTACGGTGTAGGGCAGACTCTTCTACTGGCTATTAATTTCAATTTGATTTGTATACTGGAAAAAAATAGCGGCCCTGAAACTGGATTGGGTGAATCGGTTGTGCTGCAATTGTGTTAAAGTTTACAGGGTTTAGGTTGTGGCTTTGACAATTTTTTCAATTCTCCTAATCCCTGCCCTTCAGTATGAATTGACGAACTCTAATATAAAAGCTTGTGGAACGGTACGCTCAAACAGGAAAAAATATTCCGAAAAACGTGCCAACTGGTAAAGATATGAAACGTGGAGACATTTTAACGACCAGTAGCAACGGAATTTCGTGCGTAAAATGTATGGATAACAAAGTTTTATTTTTATTGACAAATTTCTTGTCTCTCTGTAATTGTGAAAAGATGAATGTAACATGCCCTGAAGTTGTTTTACACTACAATAAAAAAGAAAACATGGGAGCGGTCGATCTCATGGACCAAAAAAAAAGTGGATAGAAAGGCAAAAATAAAATACTACCCATGATTGTTTTTCGACTTGCTAGATATCGTGATGAATAATTCATATATAATTTATTGCAAGCTGCACGAAGCAAAACGCGTTGAAAGAAGTCTGCTTTCAAGTCTAGAATTTCGCCAAGCAGTAGCTCGCTCACTTATTGGCAGTTTTTCGTCTTGACAAAGAGCTTTGCCGCAGCTACAATAATAATAGATTGACGCTTACACATATGTTAGTGTTTTTCCGAGCTTCTCCTCCGATTTGTGGCGGGAGCCTTGATGTTGTCACACAAAGTGGAGGGACCTACAGCAAGAACGATAGAATACAAGATTGCGCATTCCCGCAGAATGACATTTGTGGCAACGGGTAAACAAAGAATATGGCGAAGAGTGAGTTGGCAGTTGTGAATTTGCAGTGAGAAAACGTGTTTTCTTCTCGATTCACCAATTTCTCAAGCCATCTTTGAATATAGCAAATTAAGCACTACGTTAACAAAAAAATATACAACCACTCTTGAAATGTGTTCAAAAGAATAGGTGCCGAAAAAGTGATAATATCTTGTCGCAGCGCATGTTTTCCTGCAGAAAGTGGTCGATGCTTGCTTACCTCCGATTTTAATTTGTAATTTGTGGTATTTCAACGTCTTCAACTTAACATGTCGTGTTTAAAAGTGGTCCATAAAGTGATTAATGCATATTACGCTGGTGTCTAAATTGTATGGCTTCTCCTGCCGGCAGAACTCTACCCACTTTCTGGCCAAGGCGTCGTCGCGGGGAAACAAAACAAAACTGAATTTGGGGGCTTTACCCCTACGGCTGCTGCAATTCAACACACGACAGGACATTTTTATAAAGTTCTTATTACAAATAAAACGGTTTTTACTTCAGAACGCACGAATTACTTCGATTTTTCACTTGAAAATACACAATACGTTTGCAATACGTTTGGACTTGTTTCTAAACAAAAAGTTTGTTTACATATTGCCATAAATGTCAAAGTCGGCAAAACCAAAATAGCGGTTTCGGGAATGCGCCACCTTCAGTTCATTTCACCATGGACCTACAGTATTATGCCGAGACCGAACGGCGATTGTATTTTTATGAGAAGCTGTTTTTCATGGCATAAATACACTCGGAGGTTCGCCATAGCCTGCCGAAGGGCGACCGCTGTTGACAAAAAACATTTTTATACCCGAGCGCACTTGTGCACAAGGGTATATTAATTTTGTTCACATAACGGTTGTTTGTAACAGCCAAAACGAATCGAGATAGATATAGACAAATGTATACATAAATGATCAGGATGAAAAAAGAAATCGATTAAGCCATGTCTGTCTGTCTGTCCGTCCGTCCGTCTGTCCGTCTGTCCGTCTGTCCGTCTGTCCGTGTACACGATAACTCGAGCAAAAATTGAGATATCTCAACGAAATTTGGTATGTAGGTTTCCCTTAATCCAAGGTAGGTTGGTATTGAAAATGGGCGAAATCGGACTTTAACCACGCCCACTTCCCATATAACGGTAATTTCCAGAAATACGAAAACTGCGATATTTTAGTAACTACTGAAGATTATTCACTCAAAATTGATATTTACAATAATTTTTAGACGAAAAATAAGAATATTATAAATTTTTGGAAAATGGGCGTAGCCACGCCCACTTATGGTTACATGTGTATATCTTGGTAACCGCTGCACCAATTTCTTCCAAACTTGGCACAGTTGTTGGCCTTCGCATAACATACCAAATGGCCGAAAATTTTTAAAATCGCTCAATAACCACGCCTACTTCCCATATAACGGTAATTTTCAGAAATACGAAAACTGCGATATTTTAGTAACTACTGAAGATTATTCACTCAAAATTGATATTTACAATAATTTTTAGACGAAAAATAAGAATATTATAAATTTTTGGAAAATGGGCGTAGCCACGCCCACTTATGGTTACATGTGTATATCTTGGTAACCGCTGCACCAATTTCTTCCAAACTTGGCACAGTTGTTGGCCTTCGCATAACATACCAAATGGCCGAAAATTTTTAAAATCGCTCAATAACCACGCCTACTTCCCATATAACGGTAATTTTCAGAAATACGAAAACTGCGATATTTTAGTAACTACTGAAGATTATTCACTCAAAATTGATATTTACAATAATTTTTAGACGAAAAATAAGAATATTATAAATTTTTGGAAAATGGGCGTAGCCACGCCCACTTATGGTTACATGTGTATATCTTGGTAACCGCTGCACCAATTTCTTCCAAACTTGGCACAGTTGTTGGCCTTCGCATAACATACCAAATGGCCGAAAATTTTTAAAATCGCTCAATAACCACGCCTACTTCCCATATAACGGTAATTTTCAGAAATACGAAAACTGCGATATTTTAGTAACTACTGAAGATTATTCACTCAAAATTGATATTTACAATAATTTTTAGACGAAAAATAAGAATATTATAAATTTTTGGAAAATGGGCGTAGCCACGCCCACTTATGGTTACATGTGTATATCTTGGTAACCGCTGCACCAATTTCTTCCAAACTTGGCACAGTTGTTGGCCTTGGTACAGCATAAAAAATCGCCGAAACTTTTTAAAATCGGACAATAACCACGCCCACATCCCATATAACGGTAATTTAGAGAAATACAAAATCTTCGATAAATCATTAAATATTGAAGCTAATTTATTCAAAATTGATGCTTGCAACAATTCTTTACCAAGAAATACGTTTATGGTAAAATTTTGGAAAATGGGCGTGGCACCGCCCACTTATGATCACATATAAGTATATCGGTAACCGTTCTACCAATTTGTACCAAACTCGGTATGGTTATTGTACTTGCCACGTGTAAGCAAAACGTTGAAAATTATTGAAATCGGACTAAAATAACGGCCGATTCTCATATAACGGTAAATTTAAGAAATGCTTGAAACTTCAATATTTCGAAATTGAAGGACGCTAATTTACTCAAAATTGATACACCTCGGCTTACCATCTAGCGGAAGGTTTCGGAAGGGTGAAAAAACATATATTTAATACTTGCGCCGGGTATTTAATGTTCGGCTCCGCCCGAACTTAGACTTTCTTACTTGTTTCTAAATATTTTTGCGATGTTGCTTTGACCAGGGCTTGAACCCAGGCGCTGCGGAGTGGAGGCGCGCACTGCTTACCACTACACCACAGCGGCCGCCGTCAGCTGTTATGACAAAAAAGCGAGCCTCTCTAGGACTAAAGCGCGGAACACCCTCACATGAAATGGTTAAAGTGAGTAATAGAAAAAGATGCGTTCAGTGTGCAAAAAGTCATGTTGAGACACGCACAAATAACACATGCTCTACATGTAATGTTCATTTATGTTACACTTCATGACGTAATTGTATTTTTGAATATCAATAATGTTTATTTTTATATTATAAATAAATTTATGATTTAAATAGTTTGTTATTCCTACCATAATTTGTGTTTATTTTACAATAAAAGTGCAAAATTTTTTTTTTTTTTCCATACATAAAAAACTGTACACGTTAACGCATAAAGGTACACACCCTTGTGGTCAGCTGATTAAGTCAAGTTACATTTTGACTAGTTTCGACTATTTTTCTTTTGCTTATTTATTGTTTATATTAGGAGTGTTCGCTATGCAACTGCCAGTAAGAATTAGCCAGTAACAAAATTCAGAGAATAAGGTACCTTACTCTTCCAAAGAGAGAAACTTACTAAGTTTTGCGCGAACAGGAATTAGCAAACATTTGCAAGCTGGCGTCCACGGCTGAATTTCGAGCATAATAATTCTTTTAGATTATTTCAGGTAGAAACCAAAACAGGACCTATACGTATATTTCTTCTTGTTCTGACTTTCTTCAACATACGCTTTAATTTCTTTTTTTTTTGTGTTTACTGGAACGACGTTCCGGTTTGGCAAGAACTTCTGAGGGTCCTTAACGCCAGGGTGTCAGTAGTATGTCCTTATAGTTGATTTCGATGGCTTTATAGGTGCAAGCCAGGCACGTTGTTTTACGAGAACAGATGATTTGTAATTGACAGTAGTTGATGTACAATTTCGTGGTTGCCAGCGTAACTAAGACTGAGCTATGGGAAAATATGCATACTTGTGTAGATAATTTTAGTCATAGATATATATGTGTACATGTGAGATTGATTTTAGTACATGAGTAGTTTATTATTACTGAGAGCGAGACTCTACAGTTTTATATTTTTTTTTTTGATATATTTACAGTATCGACTTTCTATAGAGTCTATTTTAGTGTTAATTGATGGTTTTTGCTTTTTTTTTTTATTTACAAGGATTATGTACAAGTACATAGACGAGTATGGGAATTCTGGTTGTTTTCCCTTATATACATATGATCGTACGTATATATAATCTAAATAATCTTAACGATATCATGTTTCTAATGCATTTTCAGTCTTTTAAGTTTCTTGAGGTTATAATATCACAGAATAGTACATGTTTAGAGTTTATCTATAGTATTTTTAGGTACATATTTAAAAAATTTGATCAAGCTTTACCTCGCGCAAGAAGTTTATGATGTCCTTAAAATACTTAATGTTTTTGTTTTTAAATAATGCGTTTAGGTCGGAGAATTTTCCAATACTGGGAAAGTTATTTCTTACATTGCTGAGATGTGCACATTGAAAAATAATAGTGGTATTCTCCAAATCTTGCAAAGCCATTGCACGTAGCACGGATTGCACGGATTGCATAAATTGCAAACACACAACAAGAAAATTCATGGGAAACAACATTTCCTATCGCTGCAAAATATGCAACGTCGAAACCCATGTATATATTTTGCAAAATAGCATAGCAAGATAATAGCGACCCTGTGCTAGTTGTTTTGTTGTTGGAATTGCTACATATTTCTCTCATTCCTCTCATCTCGCTCACTTAATTTTTTTTTGCTGTCTCTTGTTATTGTATTTGATACATAATTTCGCTGCTTGCTCCCCATGCATGCTACCTCTTTGCAATGGGGTGTTCTCGTACTCTTCGAAATTTGGAATAGTATTTTTGCATTTCGTGCAATCCGTGCATCGTGCAAGACTTCGAGAATACCCCTAGTATGTTTTGGAGTTTCAATCTCATTACAGAACCTGCATGAGGTCGTAACTCCCGGTTGAAATTTTGATCTGTATACTTTGCCATATGTATGTCCAGTTTGTAGTCTATTAAGTAATTTTGTGTCTTGTGCGGTTAGGTCAGTTTTTTTGTCGTGAAACCATGACTTGCTCGTTATTAAATTGGTGTGAAGAAAGAATTCTTTACCTTTTATGTTGCAAGTGTTGGTGTACTTGCTATTCCATTCTTGCCAGATTCCTGCATAGATGCTAATGAGAGCTTCGTTAGGGGTGATCTTCGTTGTTAAGAGCTTCCCGTGTGTTGTGGCAGTTTTGGCTGCGTAGTCGACTCTTTCGTTGAACTGTACTCCTGTGTGACTGGGGACCCATATGATGTGGGCTTCTTCCAATTTGGATTTAGAGAGCGTGTTATGTATGTCTGCTACAATGAAGTTGGTTGTTTTTGTGCTGTCAAGAGCATTTATGACGGGTAGGCTGTCGGTGAAAATACAAAGTTTTTTACATTTGGTTTTGATAGCTAGTAAGACTGCCTGCTCAATGGCCTTAAGTTCACCAAAAGTGGATGAAAACGTTGTGTTGAACTGATACAGATATGATACATTTTTGCTGATGTCATGTACCGCGAATCCCACTTTCCCATTGCTGACAGATGCATCAGTGGATACTAAGAAGAAATCATCAGCTTTCATTTTGTTAATGTATTCTATGTAGATTGCTCTGATTTGCTCACTATTGCAGTTTTTCTTAGGTTTATTTAGTGTGGATGTGACAAATGTAATGCTTTTATGTTTGGTGAATGTCGTGTCTACGCCTATTTGGTCAAAAAATTCTTTGAATTTGTGATATGCTACAGAGTAGCTGGAGTTGATTTTTGTGTCATGTTGTAAGGAATTTCTAAGATTGCTGTTTCTTAGCCATTGTTTAATGAGCTCTTTGCATGTCAGCCACATGTTCCTGAAGGAGGGCGGGAATTCTCCTGCAAGTGCATATCGTAGATGGGTTGGGGTACTTGGGGGTACACCAAGACACCTTCGTAGTGTGTTATTTTGCAGCCAGTTTGTGCAGCATTTGCGTATGAGGTGTTAGCATACTCGCTTTTGGACCTGACAAAAGTTCTGTATAGGTTTAGGGCAATTTTGGGGTTGAGTAGACTTTTTATTGATGTAAGATTTGATATAAGATTAATCCCTGTGCTAGCTTGTTTTTTGACGCGCTCAATGTGTTCTTTGATTTTCAGGTTGGAGTTGAGGATTATCCCCAGCCATTTCATGCTTCGGACTTGTTCAATTTCCGTGTTGTTAATGTTTATGATGAAGTTTTTTTGTACTCCAGCCGAAATGTGCATAAACTTGGTTTTTTGGAAGTTAAATTTTAAGTTTAGGTTAGTACATAGTGTGTGAAATTGTAAGATTTTGTTCCTTAGGTTGACTAGGGCCCTTTGCTGATTCAAGTCATTGCTGATGATAATGAAGTCATCGGCGAATTGGAAAAGTGTTGTTTTGCTGTTGTTAACAGTATGCAATTTATTGGTATAGAGATTAAAGAGTACAGGAGACAGACAGAATGTGGGAGACCATTGTGGACCTCGACTTTATTTTTTCCCATTAGCAATGTTCTTTTCGAAAAGAAGTTGTTAATCCAGTTGTTTATCCTTACATTAATTCCTTGTTCCGTAAGCTCCTTGTTTAGGAGGTTTAAGTTGACGCAGTTGTACGCGTCTGTCAAATCTAGCATACATAAAAAGATTTTTTGCTTTTTGTTTTTAAGATGTCCTATGGTATGCAGCACTTCATTTATGCACATGGTGGCTGATCTACCTTTCCTGTACGCATAGCTTCTTTCCGGTAGGGTGTTGTTGATTTCTATATGTTGGACTAATTTATCTTTTACAAGCATGTTTAGGCTTTTAACTACACAGGAGAGGAGAGATATTGGCCTATAGCTTTTAAAGTCGTCTGGATTATTATTGTCTTTTGGAATGGGAACAATTTTGATTAATCGCCACCTGTCTTCTACTATATTGCTGTTGAAGTGGAATTGAAGTGATTTTGTGAGTGCGACTTTTGTTTCTACGGGAAGTTTACTTAGCGCTTCGTAGGTTATTCCGTCTACACCTCCTGCAGTGGACTTTTTGTTCTTAAGAATCTGTTCAAGTTCTTCAACCTTGAAGCATATGGCCTGATTATTAGATTCATAGTGGGGGCTCACTTGGTTGTCTGTGATTTGCGTGCTGATTGTTTCTGTTTGTGCTTTCATCCAGTCCAAAAATTTTTGGTTTTCACTTAGCCAAGGGTTGTTGTTGAGCTTTTTGTTACCTTTTATATTGTTGATGAACTTCCATGCTCTTTTGTTGTTTGGGTCTTCATTGATTTCATCTATTTTCTTGAGAAAGCTTGCCCTTTTCGCCTCTTTCACGGCGACCTTCCACTCATTTTCGGTGTCTAGGACATTTTCTAAGTCTTCAAGTCTATTAGTGAGTTTTGCTTTTTTCCTTGCTTCAAGTAACATTCTGTATCTTTTACTTAGTTCGTCATTCCACCAGGCTTTTGGGGAGTGATTTAGGTTATTGATGTTAATTTTTGCTCTTTTAATTTCCGTTTTTATTGTTGTCTCTATTTCTTCCAGGTCTCCGTCACACTTGATGTTTCCGAGTGCTCTGTGGAACTTATTTTTTGCTAAAAAAAAGGATGGTAGGGTTTCACGGTTGGGAACTTCCACAGTGATTGGTTGGTGATGGCTGCCTCCCACGTAGGCCTGATTACATTGCCATTTAATTGATTCAATAATGTTGGTAAATGTGACATCTAAGGCAGCGCCACTTGAGGGGTTGTGGTTATTTCTGTCCGTATGGAAGGTTTTGGAGCCATCGTTTAGGCATCTCAAGTCCGAGTTGTTTGTTGCACCTGCTAATATTTTACCTTTGAGGTCGTTTTTGTGGTTTCCCCAAGTAGTGCTTTTGGCGTTGAAGTCACCTAACAGTAACACGTTTGAATGTCTTTGCAAAAAGGCTATTAATTTTTCTATCTCCATTCTGAATATAGCCGAGGAAATAGACGGGTTGAAATAGGCTGTACATATTATTAAATTGCTTTTAAGATTGGTTGTTTTTACAATTAGAACGTCTTGATTTGTTCTGTACTTGATTTTTTCCATTCTTATGCTTTTCTTGCAGCCAATGGCTACACCTCCCCAACCATTAGTTCTAGTTTTTTTGATTAGATTAAAATTAATCAGCTTGTGGTTGTTCTTCTCATCGTCATGAGAGAATATTTCTTGCAATGCAACTATGTCAATATTGTATTTGTTTAAGAAAAAGTCTAGGTGGTCTTTGTTTTTTTTTTAAGCTTTGGCATTTATGTTGCAGGATCCGTATACTGGTCATTGCTAACTGGTCTCATTATCCTGCGCTTTTCACCCATATTGTTTTTGCAAAAGTTTTCGAGAAGTTTGACAATGGGCTCTTCTTTGTTAATTTGAAACTTCTTGCAAAGAGTGTCAATTAGCTTCTCCACTTCGGATGTTTTACTCCAATTGTCGCTTTCGTAGCATGGCTTATTTTCCGCTGGATCTGTGATTTTTTTGGCTTTGGATGAGCTCGTTGCAATGGGATTAGGGTGGTAGAATTTAGTTACATAGCTGTACTTCTTGTTGGTTAGGCTTTTATTTATGATGTTATCATTATTTAGGGTTTTTTGCTGAAACTTGCTGGGTGCTGGAAACTCAACATCGTAGTTCTCTAGAAGTGCGAATCTGTTATGTGAGTTGATTTGTTCCCGATAAGCCTCTTTTGCCTCTTTTCTTGACAGCTTTTTAATGGTCATGATTTCAATTGTCTTCCTTTCTTTCTCCCACTCAGGACACTGGTACCTGTTCAGTGAGACATGTGCGTCATCTCCGCACAGAATACAACTCCTCTTTTCACTGCATTTGTCCTCACATCCTTCTTCTTTGCCACACATTATACATCTGTTTTTGGCCTTGCACGCCATTTTTGTATGGCCTAGTCGTCCGCAATTGTAACAAATTCTTACTCTGGGTATGTAGTGCTGCATTTTAAAATTCACGCAGCTCATTACCTTCGAAGGCTATTTTTACTGTCAACGTTGGTATGAGTTTGTCTCTGTCTTCAGCGTCCCTTCTGTAAATTCTTTGGGTCGCCACTACCCTTTTGTCACTATGTATGTTCTTAAAAATGTCGTCATCTGTGAAGTCGAGAGGCACTTGTCTCACTACACCATAGCTTTCGGTCAAGCTTTTTGGTATAAAGAGTCGAATGTTGTTTTCCAACAATTTTTTGTTCTCCAAGCATTCGTTTGCTAGTTTGTATGTGTTGAAAGCTATTTTGTATAGTGTTCTACCAACAGCCTTGATGTCTTTAATCCCTTCTATCTGGAAGTTCCTTATTTTAGCTAAGAGATATAGCCCGTTCTTCATAGACTTGTTGTCAAATAAGTTGCTGGCTGAGGTGTCAAATAATACCACGAAGTAACCTCTGTGGTTTTCGGTATATTTGTTCACTTTGAAAATTTCCCTGGGGGTGTTTTGGTTCCCTTGTACGTCAGTGTGCATGTTCGGTTGCGTGTTGTTTAGTGCAGATGTCAAGCTGTCTGTCTGTAAGTTCATTTGTATGCTGGGGTATGTTCCTTTTTTGATTAGCATGCCTTGCAATGGAATGAACGCTTTATCCTTTTTCATTTTTTTGTTTTTCTGATCAGAGCACGTTGGTTCGTTTTCCGATTCCGTTATGTCCGTTGTGTCAGTATGTATGTCGTCAGCATCGTAAATTCCCGTTTTGGCAGTTTTGTCTTTCGATCTTTTCCTAATTTTTTTAAGTTTCATATCAGTTTTAGCGTTTTCACCTGCACTTTTGTCAGGTGGAACGCCACTATTTGGCGGTGAAAATTCCGGCATATTGCCGCTGCACCTTAGCTTAGTTCAAGTACACCTTTCAGCAAGTAATTTATAACTTACCCTGTTTTTATCTGGTTTCTGTTGAATGTAATCCGTCCTTCTTGCGCTTGGTTTACAAGTTAGTATTAAAATTCTTAAAGGTTGAAACAAAAGGCTTTTTCATATGCTCTTAATTGTGTATATGTTCACTTATATCCGATGTTACGCTGGCCGCTGAATGTTCTCGAATGCTTTAATTTCTTTGTGGAAGTCACTGTCGGACTTCCTATATCGACAGTGGTGTCGAGTGCGTTCCGATTTCGAATACAGCTTTTTCAGCCGAGCACCTTTCAAATGTTTGGAATTAATTAAATAAATTGAATAAACGAATATTTACCTACTTCTTTCATTAGTAAATCGCAACAAGATTGTTCATTTTTAAATTTAACGAATTTGTTGATTCAAATTAATGTTGATAAAAATTCAACCGTGTGCCACAATCCTGCTTGCAAATTCTTACTGGCAAAAATTTTCCCAGCAAAAATTTGCACTTCCCCTCCAAATGAAATGTCAAAATTGTGCTCTCTCTTTGCAAGTTTTACTGGGTTTTTGGCTAAACGAACACGATTTGGTAACAATTGGTACTCCTATTTTGTAGCTCATTAAATTCTAGTAGGTTAAAGTGCAATTTTTAAGGCGCTAGAAAATCACGTTGATTTCTGATAATTTTTTTGGTTGACGGTGTTGTGCATTTTCTTCCATATAAATTATGCTCGACAGTTTGTATGTAAGAAAATGCGTAACACCATCAGCAAAAAAAATTATTAAAAATCAACGCGATTTTCTAGCGTCTTGATATTTGCACTTAAACCTACCAAAATTTAATGAGCTCAAAACTGCATACCCAAGATTCGAACTTAGGTATACTGCGTTACGATCGAAACGAAAGAAGAAGAGGAAGAGAGAAAACATCTTTAGAAATCAGCTGTTTGCCTAGGAATGTGTGAAATCGAAACAAAACAAAGAAATATTTTTATATTTTAAAATAAATAAATATATCTAGCATCACTGTAATTTAAAAATAAAATTTAAGTGGAAACATAATTATAAGAATGAAATCCATAGCCGCGGCGTTATTGCTTTAAGAGAAGAACGAGTCCCAGATTGCTGATGCGGAAGTTGAAAGGCGGAGATTTAGGGACATGTTTGATCTTTTTCAGATGAGAGAAGAGTCATAAGCAGGGAACGGATTTTATGGAAATTGCCTTTTTTTCTGCTAAAGAGATAGAGTATATTCGATTAAGAGTGTCCATGATTTAGCTTTCCCTGATTCCATATATACACATTTGAAGTTGCCTTTTTTTGCCTTTTTTAAGATATTTGCCTTTTTTTGCCTTTCTACCTTTAAAAAAGTGATTACAACATTTACAATTTTTTTTTTAAGATTAAAAAATATACACATGCCCATGCGGCTTATGGAAGCACAGGGACCTCTCGCCAAATTGGTTTGAAAAAATTCAAAGCCGTTTTCTCAGCTAACGTAGGCTTGAAGACAATAAGGAGTGTGGGTAAAATTGTAAAGGGCGAGGAAAATGCCCTTATTTCTGATAATATGAACGTTTCAAACGTTCCATATTTAAATTAAGCTCCACTTGTATCAACTTACGTCGAGCGCACATTTAGTACATTCAAGGCTTTTCTTCGCGAAAATCGAATGAAAATGCTGCCAGAAAACTTCAAAATGCATCTTATGGTTCAATGTTACTACAACTACACAGATTAAAGTTTTATGAGTTAGAAACTCGAAAGGATAAAATAGTCAAAGATTCAAAATACAAATTTTTCATATAATGAAACTAGTTCATAGTTTTTCTCTTTTTACTTGTAATATAAGTATTTCTAAAATAAATATATTTTTTGATTGTTCTTCGTATTTTCTGTCTTTTTTTAGTGCCTTATTTTGCAATGCCTAGTGCCTTTTCCTGCCTTTTTCGCTATTTTATTTTGCCTTTTCCAGCCTATTTCGTTACTTTATTTTGCCTTTTTTATAGGTTTTTAGGTCCTAAAAATCCGTTCCCTGGTCATAAGAAATTCATCTTGAACTGTATTACTCATCGCTCAAAGTGAGTGAAATTATAAACGTTGTTTGAGCACTCCAGAACATTTGCATTTACTACAGAGTGGAAGATTTGAACGCAAATGAATCCGGTTTTGAAAGCCGTCAGGAGGGAAAGAATAAAGCTTATCTTTCCATAGCAAATCGAATTCGAGACAACATAGGCACCTCTTTTTAAAAAGTTAGTAAAGTGCAATAATAAAAGCATATTTTTTTATGTAACTTCACATTTTATGTATGTATGTATCTATGTGCATACATCTATTAATTTTCCACTTTGAAAACGTCGCGCAATATCCCTTTTGGTTGCCATTATTTGAGCCAATTTTTCGTGTTGCCCGTATTACCGCTCGCGAAAACACAGAAACCGATAAAATTCATTTATGATGACTTTTACAATCATGCACAGTATATTTTACTCAAAATGTATTCAACAAAGTGTGATTGATTTTAACATTGCTCTCATAAGAAGCAGGCTATAATGTCAAATTGAAATGAATTGTTAACCCATTTGAAAATGTGTTTTTTTCAAATTTGAATTAAAAAAAAATAAAAATACACACAAATTTTCCAAGCAACAAATTTTCTTTATAAACGTGAAATTGTTAAGAGATAAACCGCCGTGAAGAGCAAGTAAGTACATTTAAGTTTGGTAATAAGTAAATACGTTCGACTTTGCTTAAATATTTAATGTAAGGAAACCAAGATGAAACGGAGCAAAACGTTTGAACGGTGCGCTGTATGCAATAAAAGTCAGGACACGAAAATAGTGCGATGTTTTAAACCGCCTAGTTGCGAATTAAGACGGCAGCGATGGGAAGAAAGCTGTGGTGTACTACGTGATTCATCTCGCGTTTGTGAAAACCACTTCAAGGAAAGTGATGTCCAAATCAAACACTTTCCAACGAGCTCGTTTATGCCCAAGCGCAGTCCCAATGCCATACGAAATAACTGATACAAGTGAGGATTTAGTACGCGATCAGGATACATTGTTTGTTGATGCCCAAACTCAAACAGACGACTCTTTAGAATGCACGTTGCGAACAGAAATATTTCGGCTTACCGAAATAATTAAACCATGCAAGCAAGTATGGAAGAGCTTAAATTAAAACCGCTCGAAGCAAGGTCTTTAATGGAAAACTAAAGTGTAGAATAATGTTTAGGAAAAAAAATTTAAGTATAAAAATAAACGCACAAAAGCATAAAACTTGGGCAATTAAAGACAAGAAAATTGCTAAAACGATTTTATAAACGATTTGTTTTATTTTATTGACAAAATATATGTGATGTAAGTAATGTAAGTAAAACAAAACTATAATCGAAATAAAAGCCTAGGGCATCAGTGCTGATAAGATACATGCATCACTAAGGGTTAATTCGTTTGTTTATACTTTTTGACGTTATAGTACCTTAGAAGAGAGCCGCACTGAGTTGTCAATCACACCTTGTTTAATACACCTTGATTTTACTTAAATTTTTTATAAAATTTTATTATTTAAACCCACGAAAATAACAATCGAAACGTCCTCCGTCAACAAATTTGCAACTTAGAAAAACGGAACTACGATCGAAATGTAGAATAGGTATAATCGAACATTGATCGAAAGGAAACGGAACGCAGAATACCAAAGTTGCCAAACGGAGAAAATTTCGATTCGAGTCGAAATGCAGAATAGGGCTGATGGATTTATGTGGCACTAGTTAGGTAAAGCGCTAAACTTTTATATGACAAGTAATTTTTAGCAAAAAAAAACCGACTTCAATTCCCATATAAAAAAATATATATATATATATATCTCATGATCCACTGATCGGATCTCAACCAGATTATGCAAAAAGAATTATCGAAATCGGTTGACGTGGTCCAAAGTTATGCGATAACATACATAAAACAACAAAAAAAAAACAAAAAATAAAAATTAAAATATTCCGACGAACTGATAACCTCCTCCTTTTTTGGAAGTCGGTTAAAAACTAGCAGACCCGGCGAACTTCGTCCCGCCCAAAATTAATTTTTTGTATTGAAACATTTTGTTCCAACATTTTCACCAACAGTTCACGTTCATGATTCTCAGTGACGCATTTATCTTCTAATCTTAAATAACCTAGCAAAATTGTGTATGAATACAAAGATACGTAATAGTTTTAGTGCGTTTGAAAGGCGCCACGCCCCCTTTTCAAATAGCCCCAATTTTCTCTAAGAGTATGGAGTTGATTTCATATATTTATTTATTTTTTATTTAATTTAATAATCCCAACGGCTTTTTACCCTCCATTCCCGCCCAACCGACACGAGGGGCGCAGTCCGCATGACGTACGGAACCTTTTTTTTTTTTTTTTAGTTTTTTCGTGCCGAGTAGGGGAAACAGGAGTTTGTTAAGTGTCGAGATCTAAAACTATTCAGCTACAGAATCAAATTCATCAGCTGATTGGATATGCTAAAGATAGTATTTCAATTATTGAGAGTGGAAATAATAGTTTTCTTTATAGTAAAAATCGAGTCCGATACGTCAAACGTGCTGGAATGACAGTTAAAATCTTGACATAAACCACGGAATGATTCGTTTAGTTCAAAATTAGTTTTGCATGGCTTTAAAAATAAAGGTCGAAAGTGTCTTGACACTCGAGAAGGAACATTAAAATTTACCTGAGCCAGGAGGGCCGGGCTATTAATCAAGCCTGTCATTAATTTTAGATTAATAATTATACCCAGCATTTCTCTACGACTTGCGAGTGTAGGCAAATTTATGAGCTTTAGACGACTTGTGTAAGGGGGGAGATTGTAATCTGAATCCCAGTTAAAATTACGCAATGCAAAAAGCAAGAATTGTTTTTGAATTGATTCAATCCTTTCTGAATGAACTTGGTAGCGGGGATTCCAAACAATAGATCCGTATTCTAGTATAGGTCTAACTAAACTGGTAAAAAGAGCTTTTGTAACATAAGGATCTTTGAACTCTTTTGACCATCGCCTTACAAATGCAAAAACGCCTTTGGCTTTATTGACTGTAACATTAATATGATGGTTGAAATTGAGTTTGGAATCCATTGTGATACCAAGATCGACAAAATTGGATACCTGCTCCAGATTATAATTTGATATTGAATAAACAGCTGGTTGAACAGCCCTCCGAGAGAAACACATAACTTTACATTTTTGAAGGTTTAGTGGCATATAGTTTGTATTACACCAACTAACCACGTTGTTCAGATCCGCTTGTAACAAAGACCTTTCTTCGATAGAGGACAATGTTTTAAAAAGTTTCACATCATCGGCATACATTAAAATTTTTGAATGTTTTATTATAGAAGAAATATCATTAATGAATATCAGGAACAGAATCGGACCAAGGTGGCTTCCCTGAGGAACTCCTGAAGAAACTTTAATGATGTTGGAAGAACAATTATTAACAATAACTCTTTGTGTTCTATCAGAGAGGTAAGATGAGATCCATTGAAGAAGACTGGGCTGAAAGCCGATTAGGTCGAGTTTACGGATGAGTAACGAGTGACATACTTTGTCAAAAGCTTTACTGAAATCGGTGTAAATTACGTCGGTATGAGCATTTTCTCTAAAACCGTTTGAGACATGAGTTGTAAACTCCAATAAATTAGTCATAGTAGATTTTCCTTTAGAAAACCCGTGTTGAGATTGTGTAATTGAAGAAGATATAGAATATGTCAGCTGGTTAACAATAATTGCTTCGAATAATTTGGGGATAGCGGAGAGTTTCGCTATGCCTCGATAGTTTTCTATAGACGACCTGCTGCCGTTTTTGTGAAGTGGTATTATGAAAGACTCCTTCCAGGCTGACGGAAAAACGCCATGTTTAAGTGACAAATTGAATAGAGTTGTTAAAGGCTCGCAGATGTTCTCAGCGCAGTTTTTAAGAAAACAGGTCGGAATATGATCAGGTTCAGGCCTAAATCCATATATACATACATATATCCATATATGAATACCTCCAGAGAAATGCAGTATGAAAAATTCGGTTTGTATGGGAGTTGCCACCCCTCTGCACCTAGCGGTATGAAATATACTTTTACATCCGTTTCTCATACCTACCATATATACATAATAAATTTCATAAAGATCGGTCGAGCCGTTTAGGAGAAGTTCGACCACAAACACCGTGAGAAGAGATTTGTATATATTAGATTGATTTTATATATCTTGTACTTACCTAAGATACGTAATAGTTTCAGTGCGTTTGAAGGGCGCCACGCCCCCTTTTCAAATAGCCCCAATTTTCTCTAAGAGTATGGAGTTGATTTCATATATCTCCATACCATGTTCGAGTACTCTACCATGAACACTTCCCGAGATATGCAGTGTGAAAAGTTCGGTTTTTATGGGAGGTGACACGCCCCCTTTTCCAATAACCACAATTTTTCTCCACTCCAGTATGCGATTGTTTTCATATATCTCCATACCATGTTCTAGTACTCTACCATGAACACTTCCAGAGATATGCAGTGTGAAAAATTCGGTTTGTATGGGAGGTGCCACGCGCCCTTTTCCAATAACCCCAATTTTTCCCCGTGAGTAGGCGATTGTTTTCGTGTATCACCATACCATGTTCTAGTACTGTACCATGAACACTTCCAGACCCTGCAGGGAAACCGCGGACTAGTGAATCAAAGTTCTAGTTCCGTACTAGGTCTTTATCGCCAAAAAGGAACTAGTCCGATAGGAACTAGATCCCCACCAGTACAAAATCGGCGAAAAGTGGTACTTTTAAATATCTAATTTTTTTCAGTTTTTTTACTAGAAATCTATATCTAAAGTGACGAATTTAGAAATGGTTCGGAACTATAGAAAAAGGGATGCAGAACGAACTAGATCTTATTTGTCGAATTTAGAACTAGTTCGGAACTATCGAATAAGGGATGCAGGGGGGGCTTATTTACTTTGCATAGATATGTGTTCGGCGACTTTTTCGTTCAAATACGCTTCTATTCTGTGCTTCGCAGATGCCTTTTCATAGCTTGGTAATACAAAACTAAAATTTGTGTTAACATTTCAACATCTTGGGACCGTCTGGAATATAAGAAATAACAGCGAGCGCCTCTGCAAACTCAGCTACAGCTAAAGGTATGTAAACGTACATTTCTTCATTCAAACAAGTTTAATTTCAAATTGAAAACACATTTCTTCCAAAATAACTTAAAATCGCGCCACGGATGAACCAAAAAGATTGAAAAATCATGATACTTTTTTCTTTCGTCTGTCGATTTTCGAACTGGTTCGGAACTATAGAATTTAGGTCTAGTTCGGAACTATCGAAAAAGGGATGCAGCGGGGGGCAATTGACACTTCCTAGGACATCGCCATGTTAAATTCGCCAGTTGCTTGCATGCAAAAGAGATTTATCGCGAACCAGTACTGGGTCTAAATGTACTAGAAGCGCACCAGTTCAGAACTAGAGATTTTCCCCACAGGGGAGATATGCAGTATGAAAAATTCGGTTTGTATGCGAGTACGGTTGCCAGACGTACTGGTTTTATCAGTACAGTACTGATTTTTCAAATCTTGTACTGATTTTATTAATTTCTTCAATCAGTACGCTAATGTCCCGATTTTTCAAAATTCGTACTGATTTGTACTGAATTTTCTATTCGAACAAAATACTTTATGATTTTCTTAAGGTTTTTACATAACGCTGCAACTTGCTTAAACTGCACTGTGACAAGTAATACAACAAAAATCCGTCGGACGGAAGTAATACAACAAAAATGTCAATAGTTTTATGGGCATATCGTTCGGTCGTTACGTACCAGTTGCGATAATGTAATGGAGCTTAAATTATCTAAAAAGAAGGCTGACTTTTTTGTCGAGTGTTGTTAGTTATCTCGAAAATATCTTTCAGTTTAATAACAGCAAATTTGAATATTCGAATGGCTTTTGATTATAACTTAAGCTGCCTTTAGATGAGGCGATTTTTTGGGAGGCGATAATCGCCTGCAAAAGTTGACTTTGAGCCAATTTACACCATGACTTTTCAGTGGGGTAGGCAAGCACGCACGGTGAGCGAAATCGAGGGGTTTTTTTGACGTTTCGCTTTTATCGAGTTCACTTTTTCGTATTTTTGCTTTGAGTTCGTGATTCGCTCCGCTCTAAAAATGAGGACGAAAGAGTTGACCAAAGAAAATTTTACGCTTAAATGTCAACAATACGCAAGAAACGCGGCAAAGAAAAAGTCATCGTGTAAATGCATGAGGATTTTCGAAGACTTTTTTAAAAGGGAACGTGCCAAAAACGCAGGGTGAAAAGTCGTCGTGCACGGTCAAAAATTTGGGTTTAATTTTTAAACCGCGCTGGGACTACTGCCGTTTTTAAACTTTTATTGTAAACCAGTCAATAGTTTTACGCAATTTTTAATATATTCTGGTTTAAATTTTAGCCCAAAAAGTTCGTGGTTTAAAAATCAAACCAAAATGTTTTAATTCTAGTTTCTAGGTTTCAAATATAGAAACTTTGGTTTAAAATCTAAACCGAAATAGAATATGTTTGCACAGCGAATTGTGGTGTTGATTCAAACTCAACATATGAAAGCACATTTACATGCGTGGCTGTAGCTGAGTGTGCAAAGATGCTTGATACAATTGATTGCTACCAAGGCTGTCCGGGTTCAATCCCAACCAGACGGAGCATGAAATTTAAGATTGTTTTTTTTTTTTTTATTCTTAATTATGAAAATGTTTGGGTTTAACATTTAAACCGCATTGTTTAAATTCTAAACCCAACATATGTGCTCTCTTTTTTATAAACTTGGAAGGTTTGTATTTGAAACTGAATTTAGTTTGGTCATATATGTAGTCCAAAAAGTTTAAAATTAAAACCGAAATTTTTAACCGTGTAGCGATATTTTACGAATCTTCAAAGAAAATTATATGAAGTGTTTGACACGAACTCATAAAAAAATTTTTGTAGAGAAAGTTCTGAAAAAAATCTGCAAGAAATTTTTAACATAGCAGCATTATTTTCATTTCTTTACCGATTTTCTTCCGAAATTTCGTAAAAGAATCGAAGTGCGCACAATTTATTTCATTTTAGAACATTCGGCAAAAAATCGGATGAGATCTTTACTAATTCTTTTAAATTTCTCTACAATTCAGAATACTCTGAAAATATGGTTTGCAGGGTATATTCACTAACATTTCTAAAAATATATTTTTTAAGCAATTTGTTCTTTAAAATAAAACTGAACATATTTGTACTGTATTCTTATTTTAAAAACTCAATTCATCTATGTATGTAAATAGAATTTCGAATTAATTCGAAAAATTACTCGAAAGCTATGTAAAACTGGAAGAGGCCAAATAGCTTCCCAAAAATTTCCACATATTATAGAACTTCAAAATGAGCACCACATATGTATTATAAATATTAGGCAATCCATTTTTTACTCCAATTGTAGAAGAAATCTTCTGTTTTTAGTCCTCATCACCAGTGTTGCCGTTTTGATACATATGTATCCAATTGGATACATTTTGGCCTTAAATTTTGAGGGATACTTCGTTTTTTTTCTCAGTGTAAATTTGAATACCTTTTCCCATAAGCATTCGTAAGATGAAGGAAATTTTTTTTTATTTATGTACGAGCTATTATAACATTTTTAACAGTTGGCTGCTCATTCTCCAAGCAAGAAATTTTCGCTTATTCTTGTCACTTTGAACAACTAAATTTTTAGCTACATAAACGTGCATTTAATAACACCAATCAGTTTGCAAATTTTTAAAAGTTTTCGAA
This sequence comes from Rhagoletis zephyria, assembly GCF_001687245.7. Classification (NCBI taxonomy): domain Eukaryota; kingdom Metazoa; phylum Arthropoda; class Insecta; order Diptera; family Tephritidae; genus Rhagoletis; species Rhagoletis zephyria. The sequence continues at coordinate 620,989 of NW_016157108.1, forward strand.
CCTGTAGTAGTTAACTGTAACGTCGAGAATCTAATCGTAGTAATAAACATCGAACATGCGGAAACTTTGGCCCGTAGTTGTAGTCAGTATATTCCCATTCTTAGAAACAGATCTGGGAAATAAAGGCCCGTAGTTATAGTCAAAATTAAGTCGACACTAAAGTTAGTTGCAGCTTTTTTGACAGATATCCAATTGAAAATTATGTCAAAAAGCTGCAATTAACTTTAGAGTCGACTTAATTTTGACTATAACTATGGGCCTTTGTTTCTCAAATCCGTATCTAACGCTGCGTTTACATAAGACAATTTGAGACAAGACAATTGAGCATATGTATTAGTTGTCAAATTGCTGTGTAAAGTAGGCGTCCAGACAATTATGAAGACAATATATTTTTCAGCAACCACCGTTAGTGTCGTTTGGCGTATATTTCATATTATTTACAGAAATATCCAAACACAAACCACTTTTTCATAATTCGGCGATTTTTTACGTTCTTGTCTTGCCTCTTTTTCTCAAATTACCCAAGACGTGACCGAATTGTCCAATTTACTGGCTTCGATCAAATCAAAGACAGTAACGAAGACAACGAGAGAAGTGTGAATGGATTACTGAAAAAGTGTGAATGTATTGCTATTGTCTTAGCAAAATTGTCTCATGTAAACGCTGGGTAAGGATGGGAAAATACTGACTACATGTTAATAAGTTTGTTAAGGGGCCGAGTTTGTTTTCCATAGATGCACTGTCTAAAAATGTCCGCTGTTTTCGGTGGATACCGTTTTCGATTTTTTATGGATACTTTAAAGGCTCAGGCAGTGGCAATACTGCTCATCACGATCTTAGAGAGACAAGATTTTAGTTCGTTGAACATTGGAGGCAAGAACTGTTTAAAATAAACAAACATTTATAAAAATGTAGACATGGAGCTTTTTGAACACTCCATGCGAATTAATCGTAGCGCTTTCGGCAGGAGAAAAATTTGATATGAAACAAAATGGTTTCGAAAGCTAATGTAATTCTCTCTCACGGAAAAGTATTGCCCTCGAGCCACAATTACTCCCTCACCTAAAAAAAATTGGTCAAAAGTAGTATTCATCGAAAAAACATGCAAAATCCACCACATTTGTTCCCAAAAAAATAATTTGTATGTTTTATTATACTATTAATAGATATAGATTTAACACGATAAACACGATTCCACTGTTTAAAAAACGAAAAAAATGTCCAGCCCTCAATTTGAAAAATGCACTATGTACTGCATTTTTTTTTATTTGCATGCAGCTGCGCATCCGACACACAATTTTATATCACTCGAACAACAAGTGCGTTTTAGTGCTATTCAAGACCTTTCATTCGAGCCAAGGTAGAAAGTCTCTAGGCCCTTTGAGAGCCGAATTATAACGATTCTGAAGTTAAACTTCGAAATTTCATTCGACATTTCTGCATTTTTATACCCGAGCGCACTTGTGCACAAGGGTATTATAACTTTGTTCACATAACGGTTGTTTGTAACAGGCAAACCGAATCGTGATATATATAGACAAATGTATACATACATGATCAGAATGAAAAGAGAAATCGATTGAGCGGTGACTGTCTGTCCGTCCGTCCGTCTGTGCACACGATAGCTCGGGTAAAAATTCAGATATCTTAACGAAACTAAGTACGTGCACTTTTTTCGGGCGTAGGACGGATGGTATTGAAAATGGGCAAAATCGGACAATAACCACGCCTACCTCCCATATAACGGTAATTTTCAGAAATACGAAAACCGCGATATTTTACTGAAGATTATTCACTCAAAATTGATATTTACAATAAATTTTAGATAAAAATAAGAGTATTATAAAGTTTTGGAAAATGGGCGTAGCCACGCCTACTTATGGTTACTTGTGCATGTCTTGATAACCGCTGCACCAATTTCTTCCCAACCTGGCACAGTTGTTGGCTTGGTACAGCATACCAAATGGCCGCAAATTTTTGAAATCGGACAATAACAACGCCCACATCCCATATCTATAACGGTAATTTAGGGAAATACGAAATCTTCGATAAGTCGGTAAGTATTAAAGCTAATTTCTTCAAAATTGATGCTTGCCACAATTTTTTACCAAGAAATACGTTCATTATAAAATTTTGGAAAGTGGGCGTGGCACCGCCCACTTATGATCACAAATATGTATCTCGATAACCGTTCTACCAATTTGTACTAAACTCGGTATGGTTATTGTGCTTGCCACATAAAAGCAAATTGGACTAAAGTTACGGCCGCTTTTCATATAACGGTCAATTTCAGAAATGCTTGAAACTTCAATACTTCGAAATTTAAGGAAGCTAATTTACTCAAAATTTATACACCCCGGCTTACCATGTAGCGGTAGCTTTCGAAAAGGTGAAAAACATATATTTAATACTTGTGCAGCGTATTTAATGTTCGGCTCCGCTCGAACTTAGACTTTCTTACTTGTTTTCTTCTAATTTCAGAGTAAAAACTTGTTTGGCTTAAAATTGTTATAACTTGGCTCTCAGAGGGCCTAAAGATTCCCACCATGGCACATTAGGTCAAATGATACATTTGGCTGTGCGGAAGTCCAATTTCGTAAAGGCAGTTTTACATTATTTTTTGTTGCCATTCTGTAGAGAATACTCCAAAATAACAGAAACTTCAATTAGTTTTTGTAAAATAAAAAACACCGTTATACAGCAATAAACCAAAGTTACACTTTCAAAACGTTATTGATACGTTGTTTGCGCAACCGGTTTATTTTGTAAATTTCAAGTGCATTGTTTTTGTAAAGTTCGAATAACTAAAAGAAAATTTTAAATGGGGGAAAAAACTATATCTAAGTGAGAACCTATGTCCCAATTTAAAAACGTGACTTTTTATCATTTGTTTGCAAAAAACTGACTTATTTGCATAACCTCAAAAATTTCCTAATTTATTTCCATTTATGATTTTATGTAAGCTTTTACAATTTTGTTAACTTTAGGCAAACAAATTGGAATCGGAACTGGATAAATTAAGATGTAATGAGTTCAATTTATTTTACTTAACTTGCCGTTTTTAGCCGTTTTCAAGAAAAACGGTTTTTTGTGGGCTATCATGCTATCACAAAAGGCAAGATGTTTGAAGTTTGGCTGATTGGATGTTAGAAAAAAGAAAAGCCTTTTTCGGTTGTCAACCATGTTGAAAAAAAATTTGGTGCTGCTGATATTTGCGAAAGTTCCATGAAACTCTTAGAAGAAAAAACGCGTATTTTCTACAATTATTTATCAAATAAATATGAAAATTATGGGAAACAATTTGGAGAGGATACTAAAATATTTATATCTGAAAACATTGATTTTCTTGTTAATGAGGTTCTTTTCGAAATGAAAAAGCCAACTGTGTCGACCATCAGCCGGATTCTAACATTCGCTATCGCTAAAGTGCTAAAATAGGATAGCCAACCTTTTTCCGAATTTTTAGCTATTTCCAAAAATATCTCCAACATTTTTTGGTGATAAATAATCCATTTTAATGGTGATAAATAGTGAAAATGGAAGTATGTGATACCAAAAAAAATAGCAGCCTCAATTTGGATTACATTTCATCTCCTGTAGCGTAGCCGAGGCTATGTTACAAATACACTAGCGCCTTCGCAAAAAGGCAAATCCTTGAGAGAACTCACGGACTGAAATTTCCAATTTTTTTACTCAAAGTGAATAGAGCTTTGAACATTCTTTTAACCAATTAGTTATATAAACATTCGTATTCTTTTCAGGAAGTTACCAGCGATTTTTGGTAAATGTGTCACAAGGCAGCATTTGTATTCTGAATATAAATAGATAATATCGGTGGAGAATTTGGAAATACTGAAACCTCAAGTGAAAATGAAGTGTTTTATGAAGACTAACTGCTTTAGTAATCTCTTCTCCTCAAGACATATCTGCGAGACATGTAGTAAATATTTTTCTTTTTTTAATTTAGGAATTTCGGTAATGCCATAACTAATCGCTAGAAGAAACCATTTATGTACATGTGACCATACTTATGTATTTTACTATGTAGCTCATTTTAAAGGGGAGCGGGTTGTGTATGGTAAGAAAATAACTTGTGTCAAATCCAAGCTAATTGGACAATGTTTTTGAGTACTACCTAAAACATATACTCATCATTTGAACATACAAAAAAGCAGTAAGTTCTGTTTTACGAAAGCCAAGTCTGTTTAAAATTTTATTTACTGCCTTTACACTTGTTTTAACGTTTTCCATCTTTTTACATTAAAATAATGAAATATTTCAGCTGCTATTAATTTCGCACAGAAAAAGTAATTATTTGACCTAATGTGCATGGCTCAAATTAAAGATCTTGAATAGCACTACAGCGTGCTTGTTATTAGAGTGATATAAAGTTGTGAGTAGGGGTGTTACGATACTACTGATATAATCTTGATATCGATACTGGGTAAATCGGTATCCGATACTAGGGTGACGACACTATTGATACCCACATGTATATTTTCTTTCGATACCGCTTTATGTATCATATTTAATAACGTCAATATCAATATCACTTCAAAGCCATATTCCTTATAGAACAATATTTAACTATATTTCCTGATTAGTGACTACGTTATCATTCGCGCGATATTTTGTTTCCTATGCCCATTTGATACTAGTATCGATACTTTTATGGGATCGTAATATATTCAAACGGTATTAGCACAGTATACAGCGTTCTGACATTGATTTCTTTTAATTTCTGTTTTTGTTTTTCGCCGAAAAGTAAAGTAGGGAATCACATTACCAAGATTGACAACATCTTGGTTAAGCTCAACGTGTTTGAAAAATCTGAAATTTTGGGGCACACAACAAACTTAAATAAACATTTATCTACTGATGATACATTATATTTATTCATTCCATTAAGTTCGTTTCCTGATTCCTGACATAACGTCATAGTTTTCGCGCTTAGCTCTTTTCGTATTCTGATGAAAGCGAGCCATTTTTTATATTTTGTTTATTGCCCACTGCAGTTGTTAAAGATTTCTTATTAATTTTCATTAACTGCATCATTCATATTATGTCAACAAATTTTTGTTAGCATTTGAAAACTCTTTACTAAATCGTATAATATTATACATACATTCTCGGTTTTAAGTTCTAGGTGCTACCCTGCAAACCAGAGTTCCCGAAATCTTAACGAAATCTTTAGTATATCATTTATGTAACGATTTTTTACGAATCTTCAATGAAAATTATATGAAGTGTTTGACACGAACTCATAAAGAAATTTTTGTACGAAAAATAGAGAAAGTTCAGAAAAAAATCTGCAAGAAATTTTTCACATAGCAGCATTATTTTCATTGCTTTACCGATTTTTTCCGAAATTTCGTAAAAGAATCGAAGTGTGCACAATTTATTTCATTTATTCGGCAAAAAATAGGATGAGATCTTTACGAATTCTTTTAAATTTCTCTACAATTGAGAATACTCTGAAAAAATGGTTTGCAGGGTATATTCACTAAAATTTCTAAAAAAAAATATTTTTGAAGCAAATTGTTCTTTAAAAGAAAACTGAATATATTTGTACTGTATTCTAATTTTAAAAACTCAATTCATCTATGTAAATGTGTCAAACAAACATTTTTTGTATCAAAAGGATAAAATATTTGTATCGATACTTAGCTTCTGATACATCATTTCATACTGGGATCGATACTTTTATAGTATCGCAACATTCCTAAAATGCATTTCTTAAATTGGGTGTTAACTTTTTTCGATTTTTAAACAGTGGAATCGTGTTTTTCGTATCAAAATCTATAATGTAAGTATAATAAAACATACAAAAAATGTTTTTTTTTTTTTAACAAATCCGGTGGATTTTGCAAGTTTTTTTCGAAGAACACTATTTTTGACAAATTTGTTTCAGGTCAAGGCGTAATTGTGAGTTAATGGCAGTACTTTACAGTGAAAGGGAATAACATTAGCTTTCAACACCAACGAATCACGTTTTCTTCGTCGATATTAATCTTTTTTTACATGAATATTCTACAAAAGTATAGTAAAACATATTATAATTACAATAGCTTACACGAATAGTGAAAATTTTTAAGAGATAATTTTATAGGCAAATTTTTAGTCGTTCAAAACGAAAACAATACCCTTTTTTGTTTTTTGTACTTTTCCCAGTTATTTGTCAAAAATCGACGTCATGAATCGACGTAAACGACGAGTTACAAAGGTATTTATGGGCCCTTTACAAAAATATATAACTTGTGCAGATTGCGCTTCATTGCATCTACATTTCTAATCCGATTTTCATTATCTTTGACTCAAAATTTGCTGTAATGATATATCTTCTTTATCGAATTTTTAAACTAATGAAAAAAATAATCAAATAAAACTGCGTATTTGATTGAAAATCTCACTTTTTTCGACTTTGACGACAAAATGCAAATGGTCGCCTGTAGCACTAATAATTTTCATTGAAGTCGCCACAAGTTATATATTTTTGTAAGAGGCACATCAATACCCTTCGAGATGTAAGTCGCTTACGTTGACTGGGAGATTTTTTCATGAGATATTGAAGAAAAG
>NW_016157108.1:628530-636326 GCF_001687245.7 Rhagoletis zephyria
CAATTTTGAGAAAGTAGAGAATTTCGTTTACTTGGGAACCAGCATTAACACCGATAATAATGTCAGCATTGAAATCCAACGTAGAATCACTCTTGCCAACAAGTGCTACTTTGGACTGAGTAGGCAATTCAGGAGTAAAGTCCTCTCTCGACGTACGAAAACCACGCTCTATAAGTACGGTGACCATCCGTTCTGTTTTTTGTAGGACCGTACTGTTTTTCAAAGGTCGGTCCTGCGTAGTTTTTCAATCCTGAAAACCCTGAAAATGTACTGCTTTTTTCCAAGTGTCCTGCATTTGTCCCGCATTTTATTCGTTATTTTAAAATTATCGGACAATGGATGAATTTAAAAAAAAGTGTTTCTTGGTACTTTTCGTAGGCCTCTCTCTTCTTGTTGCGGCAAATACGTCTCGCTTCCCTCTTCAGATCCCTATAGCGGTCCCACATAGCGCGCGTTGCGCCCGATCGCAGCGTGGCCCTGTAGGCGGCATCTTTTTTCTATGCAGCTTCCTGACACTCCTCATCGTACCAGTTGTTCTTTCGGGCTCGCTGAAATCCGACTACTTCTTCGGCGGCATTGTAGTACAAGTCTTTACATTTCAATAAAACTTTGATAGAAAAATTGGGTGATGGTTAATTGCTTAAACATTGTACAATTTAAAATGTTCATTTGCAAAATTTTTCCAATGCAAGAAATATTCAACGCCTCATCATACGCTATACAATTCACATAAAACGTATTTTACAAATTGAACGGAAAACCCGCCTCCTATTTGACACGTACGACATGAATGCGCGTTTATGAGAAATTTTTTGATCAAAATGGTTTGAAATATAGGGTCCGCGGAAGGTTATTAGAGTGTCCGATTATTAAGACATTTGTATGGAAAAATTCATGAAAAGTCTGTATGCACGAATTTTTCCGCCTATTAAAGCTTTCCGGTTATAAGGACTGCCCGTAACGAGGAATTATACTGTAAATTTTTTTTCCCTTTGTAATTGAATCAGTTAATTACCAAATAAGTCAACATATTTTCGATATGACAATTTTGATGCAGTTTGGTTTGTTTAAAGCTCTGTAACACTGCATCAATTAGAAGACCGGTTGTCAACTGACGTAACCTTTTTTACCATACCATATCATATAATGGAAATTGTTTACCGAAGGTTTTCCTTGTCTATTTCTGCCGCACTGAGGGGAAAAGTAAACACAAAATATTTGTCTTCCAGAATAAAGCAGTGATGAATGTTTAATTTCTTTATTGTATTTAATTTGAATTCATCCTTTATAATATGTTTATACGCGACGCTTTTCAATTATTTTCAATTCAATTTACCAATACACATATGTGGCATATAAATTGTTTGCATTGTTTTAAAATTCACAAAAATTCATCTCGAGTAGTATGTATGAGTGTATGTATGTATGTTTGCTTGAATTTAGAAAGAAATCACAAATTCTGTGGACCACAAATTTTTGCAAGAATCGTATGTCATTTCATTAGTTTCTAAATTTGTATGCTTAGCTAAACTGTGTGTTACAACATTTTGCTGTGAGACTTTACGAAACAGTATTTTTCTTATTTTTACAACAAACATTTCATCTAAATTTCCTTCTTTTTTATAATTATAATAAACTTGGCTTTCGCGCAATAATTTAAATAGAAATCCTTCATTCAGTTTTATCTTACAATCATATGTAGTTCACCTTCACAATATAAATATTTGTCATTCATTTTGTTTTGTTTTTTCTAGTTTTTCCTTTTTCTGTAATTAAATTTGTTATCTTTTTAATGCATTATTTAATGGTTAAAATATGAATCTCTAAGAAAGATTTACTACTTCTACACTACTACGTTTGTTGGTATTACAGCTGCTATTGTTGGAATCACTGCTGAAGCTTACGTTGTCACAGTTTGACAATTCTATTGATGCAGGAGACGATGCTGGAGCCGAATTGCTGCAACATAGTCCCTCCTTGTACTTACTATCACCAGCTCCACCAGCACCAGCATATGCCTCCAAATCAGGCAAACTGCCTTTGCTTTGTAACGATGTCATTGTGGAGCAAGACGCATATTTAGTATCCTTTTTCCTCGCACCTCCACACACCTCAGACTTTGACCCATTATACAGTGTTGATTTGCCACTCTCATCCAAGATAATATTCAGCTTCTCTTTACATAGCTTTCGGCTGCCTTTGCCGCCACTACAAGATGTGCTTGCTCGTTGGAAGAGTTCCGATTCAAGTGTGTGAGGCGGCTCACCGACTGGATTTAAGCGCGTACTATTCGAATTACCATCCCCTCTTTGGTGTTCAGTAAGCAATTCATGCAGCGTAGAGCCATCTTGTTGTTTGGACACCTTATAAATGGCCGGGCAAGACTTGGAGTTTTTCACGTCGTTTATATCCTTATAGTCGCGCAATTCATTCAACTCAATATTGCTATCTGCAGCAGCAGTATCTGTACGATGATCACCACCGTCGTTGTGTGTGGCTCGTGAGTGTCGGTCACACTTGTGGTCACGTCTGTGGCGATGCTTTTTATTTTCGGCACTTTTCATTAGCACCACCTGATCCGCCAATGTGGCGGCATAACAGTTATCTTCAATGCTACCCGCACCCGCCGGGTGCTTATCGGTTATTTTCAATTGACTTAATGTGATCTCAGCCTTGGGTAGTGATGTTAAGCCGTCGCCGTCGCTACCGCCATAACCGGCAAACATCATGGGTGTATTAAAAAGGAATTCCCTGCCTATTTTCGATTCATTTAACTCGAATTTCTTGTGATCCAAATTTTCATCGATATAATTGATGTGTATAGGGGAGGTTTGTAATTGGAGATGTGAGCGTCTTAACTCATCTTCAGGTGGTGTGTAGTATACTGATGCTTTGCTAGTGGAGTTCAGAGCCATGACAGCTAATCTACTTTTTAAACTCTTCACTTTAGCCGCGCTAGGATTATATTGATCGCCCCACTGACTTTTGAAGTAGACTTCAATATCTGAAATAAAAACCAAAAACCATATTGGTGAACACTGTTTTTGCTTTGACCTATTTTAAAAAATACATATTTGTTCATAAAATAAGATATTATAATTATACTTAGAGGATTCACAAGACGTGTTAAGCGGCGTAATGTCATAGTCTTCAAATTTTTTCTATGTAAAATAACGGGTAAATGGGTTTGGGAACAGATCGAATGTAAGTCTATAAGAAGGTACAACACGTTACTTTGAAAATGTGCCGCGACAATTTTGACCATATCTGAAAGGTTTGCAACCGAAATTCATTCGTGTCCGCGGCAGGCAAAACAGAAGAAAGGCGGCAAAGGTGAATTTTGGTGGTTATTTTGCACAAGTGGTTATAAAAATGTATTGTAATTTAGAAAATACCAAAATGAAGGTGTAAAACCAACTAACTTTTGGATTCTTGAAACCGGGACGCCCAATAAGTGTGTTCTTTTGCTCGCCCGCAGAGGCCCGATAGTACCCAATTTGCGTTTCTTTGATTGGTTCTCAGGCTGTTGAGAGCCACTTTGAGCGAGTAATATTTGTTTTTCCGATTATTTCTCCGGGCGAGTTTGTGAAAACTGTCAAACTGCCAGAAGAAGAGGAAAAATATAAACATTCAAATTTTATCTAAGATATGTGTGCATATTTAGCTGTTCTTCTTTGATTTATAAGTGAAAAAATATCAAGTGAACCATTAGTTTACCGTTACTGTCTTTGCTCATTGTGCCCTCAGCTCATCACAGTACCTCACCTAGAAATTTCAGAATTGATCCCGGGGGTAGAGAATGTATGTGGTCCTCTCTTGGCCATAAATTTCTAACTTACGCTCATTTGCCCAAAACTAGCCCGAAAATGTAAAAAACAAACCTAATGTTAGGAAAGAGGGTAGGTTAAATTACATACAACATTAGGGAATTCACAAAACGTGTTAACCGTAGTAAGATCTTAAACTTTAAATTTATTTATGTAAAATAATGGTTAAAATGGCTAATTATATATTTTTGATCAGTTTAAAAACATTTCGGTGCAGTTAGGAATTCTCTAAAACCATTTTAATCATTATTTTACATTAAAAAATGTTAAGCTTAAGATTTTACGACAGTTAACACGTCTTGTGAATCCTTTAAATGTGTAAGAAACGACATAAATTTTAGTGCTGTATTTTTAGAAATTTTCTATTAAGAAAAACAAAACAATGTAAAACTAGGCCATAAATAACAAAAAAGAAAACAAGTAAGAGAGTCCAAATTCGGGCGGAGCCGAACATTAAATACCCGGCGCAAGTATTAAATATATGTTTTTCACCTTTCCGAAAGCTACCGCTACATGGTAAGCCGGGGTGTATCATTTTTGAGTAAATTAGCGTCCTTAAATTTCGAAAATTGAAGTTTCAAACATTTCTGAAATTTACCGTTATATGAAAAGCGGCCGTAGTTTTAGTCCGATTTCAGTAATTTTCAATGTTTTACTTTTATGTGGCAAGCACAAAGCACAATATCCATACCGAGTTTGGTACAAATTGGTACAACGGTTACCGAGATACATATATGTGATCACGCCCATTTTCAAAAATTTTATCATAAACGTATTTACTGGTAAAGAATTGCCGTTATATGGGATGTGGGCGTTGTTATCGTGTGCACAGACAGACGGACAGACGGACGGACAGACAGTCAACACTTAATCGATTTCTCTTTTCATTCTGATCATTTATGTACAAATATCTATAGGGCATGTTCTAAAATTCGAAAATTTGAAATCGACTCAATTTCGATAATTTTTTCGATGGTTTTTAACCCAAAAATTTAAAAGCCTCGCATTAAAAGATTTATTTCATATCTCTGCTGCTTCTTTTACTGTTTTCAATTAGAATATTCACTCTTTTCATCAGTTATAATTAAAAGATATTTGGCAATTCAAGTCGATTTCAAAGTTTCGAATTTCAGAACATGTCTGTATATCTATGTCTTTATCTATATGTGAACAAAGTTATAATACCCTTGTGCACAAGTGCGCTCGGGTATAAAAAAAAAACAAATAACTTAAGGACGGGCACACCTAAAGTTAAGCATTCTAAAAATAGAATATGTATTAACTAAAAACCATCAACAACAACAACCACTTGATCAAGTCTAGATAGCAGCAGAATATCTGCCCTTGATTGTTGTTGGGTTTACATTTGAAAAAGTGGAAAAAGCAACAATAGAGGTTGCTGGTTCATATCCCAGTCACGGCGGTTGAAGAAGTCTGATGAGGAGATGTGGAGATCTCCGAAATAGCAGCTATAACTACTACCAACATGTGAATTACTGTCGTTTTTCCACAAAAATTTTCATTAATAACGGCCTCAAGCTCAATTAAATTGTTGAATATAATTGTTATAAGGCCATATATAAAAATGTAAAACTTCATATATAAAAATTTTCATTAACCGAACCTTCAATGATATTTCGAAATTACTTAAAACGTTTACTAAAATTTATATAAAAATCACCCCAAATTATAAATTTCTATATATTTATGTATGTACAGTTCCGCTCTTAATTATTGGCACAATATATATTTTTTGCTTACAATTTTCCGCGAATTTTTTATAAAAATATTGTTCATACTATAACGAAATACAAAAACAAATCTCTTAACTTCCTGCAAAACTAAGGAAAATTCAATAAATTTGCATGCAAGTTGGCATTTTAGTATAAGTAAGTAGTACCAGTTTAAAGTTAATAAACAAACGTGCTGATCTTTGGGAATTTCATTGCATGTAGTTTCTTCCAAACAAAAAAAATATCGAACATACTTTGTACTTCACTAATTTTAACCGGGACATAGTTGCAAATTTTGCTTTTACTATACGGCGTATAGTGTCGATTAGTAAATTGAATTGAATTGTGCCGGGGCCGGGACATAGCTCTTTAATCCCGGACAGTCCCGCCGAAAACGTGACGGTTGGCAACCGTGTGTAAGAAATAATATTCAGTGAATTTGTAAAACACTGAGGTTCTTGGCGATGAAAATGTTCATATCAATAATAGCCGTGTTTTATTTGTCCAGAAATTTAAGCTATTAGCTTATTTTGTATGGTGGACTTACCCAACATAATTATATTGGCTTATGAAAAGCTATCTTGGCTTGTATATTGAACAAAAGGCATTGCCATTCAGCATCAGAAATTTTCTCGTTCAGCCAATCAGAAAGAGGCAAAAACTTACTTTGACACTATTTGCAGTCAAACCACTGTCAAAATTGGGCTAACATAGGAAATAAGCTGATTTCGTTTTATTTGACCAAGATTTAGCTACTTGCTTGTGATGGTTGAATAAAACATGCCTAATAATAAATGTTTATAAGGTTTGCGCACGATGAAATTAGCGCACACATTTTTAGTTGTAAAACTTTTCAAATGGAAAATTGATTTTCTTTTTTTTTTCAAATCAAGATACCTCAGATAAATGTGCAAAAATTATCATGCAAAATTTTAAGGCCTCTTAGCCCAGCAAAATTAGATAAATTTGGTAGGAAAATTGAAAAAAATTTGTAACAGCGATTTTTTGATTTAGTTTACTTCTATTTGACACGTAGATCATGGATCCACAGTCGTGTCCCTAAATTTCATTTGGCAATATTCCGCCATCTTGAATTTAAATTTTTTGGTTTTTTTGCGATTTGCAAGCTTATTTTGCATTTTTCCTAAAAAATGGCTAAATACAAGTATGTAGAGCATTTAATTGTCCATATTTGTTATATGGAAGGCTTTTTAAAAATAGCATTTTTTTATTATAAAAAATTAGCAAAAACTGCTAAAAATTTTACATTATCACGGTTTTCGAAATTTTTTGACAATTTCTGTTGAAAATACATAGAATATTGAAATCCCAACGTTGTAGAGAATTTCATTGTTCACAACTTGTATACCTACATACATTTTTTTGTACGACGCTTAGATCACGGCCGGGAACGTGCTAAACATAGCAATTAGCCCAGTAAAATTACATAAATTTGATAGGAAAAAAAAATAAAAAATTGTTAACAGAAATTTTTTGATGCAGCTTACTTCTATTTGGCACGTAGATGATGGATCCACAGTTTCGCCCCTTAATTTCATTGCTTTTTGCGATTTGCAAGCTTATTTTGCATATTTCGCAAAAAATGGTTATATATACAAAATATGTAGAGAATTTAATTTCCCACATTTGTTATATATAAGATTTTTTAAAAACAAAAATTTTTATTGTAAAAAATTAGCAAAAACTGCGAAAAAATTTTACATTGTCACAGGTTTCGCCATTTTTTGACAATGCATAGCATATTGAAATTCCAAAGTTGTAGAGAATTTCATGCTCCATAACTTGTATACCAAAAGTTTTTTATACGGCGCTTAGATCACGGCCGGAAACCCGATAAACATAGCGATGTACGGGGTGCGCCGTAAAACGCATTTTCAAACCTTCACCTGCTTTGATTAAAAAAAAAAAAACGTTGTCCGTAAATAAGGCCTACTGGGGAAACCACGTCAAAAAAACGCGCCGAAAAACTACCCCAGCATTGGTGTATTTTCAACAGAAATTGTCAAAAAATATAAAAAATGTGGAAAATTAAATTCTCTACATATTTGTATTTAACCTTATTTACGAAAAATGCAAAATAAATGGCAGGGGTCAGTGATCGGGAAGGGTTCAAACTACCGGGGAAAGTTATATCCGTAAAAAAGAAGTTATACGTGTCTCGGCTGGAATCGAGATATATATATAACTATCATATATATATATATATATATATATA
>NW_016157108.1:636961-647218 GCF_001687245.7 Rhagoletis zephyria
AATTTGTTTGAGCAAAATCGGACTAGTGGTTCTCGAGTTATGTCAAAAAAAGACCACCAAAGGTGACAATTTCCCCTATATGATAGTTATATATATATCTCGATTCCTAGACGTGACCCAGCGAAACGCCGGGACACATATAACTTGTTTTTGACCGATATAACATTTCCCGTTGGTTTCATCCCATCCCGATTTTGACTGTCGCATAGTGTTATTAAAAACTATGGCGAACGTCTAGCTATTATTTATTTATTTCAATTTATATTTTATAAATTAATTTATAAAATATAGTTCGGAGGCACGGCTACTAGGCCATTTCGCCTCGCAAGATCTTTTACACTTTGTGTAGTAGGTTGTGTTTCTTGGGGTTCGTCTATTAGCAGTTTTCTTGTATCCTCTTTGCTGCAGTCAAGAGCTGTAGTCAAGTTAGTGTTGGTTCCCGATATAGGGAAATCCATTAGAACATGCAATATATAGTTAGGGTTGTATTGCATTGATTGCATTGCTGTTGCGTGCTGTTATTGTAGTAGTGCCCAGATGTATGTAAATATCGTTACCTACTCTCATTCTGGCTAATAAGATGCAGTTTTCACGAATGATATTCTCGTGGTAGTTTAGCCGGCCGTACTTGTTGTTGTGCGTTCGTAGGAAACAGTTGGAAGCCTCCCATAATATGTCTCTTATTGTTTCGAGATGCGATCTTTGGAAGTTTGTTATGGCGGTAGTCAGGCAAGGAATCTCAACCACAAGTGGCATGCTAAATGCTTGTTTAGCGACTTTGTCTGCTACTATTCCCACATGTCCGAGAATTTGCGGGAACTCTTGCCCCTTATCTATATATGTATATAATACACGAAGGCATTTTTTGTGCAGCATTCTGCACCGTTGGTTCGATTCTCAAAAATGGGGTGTCAAATTAAAGCGCTTGGCCTGTAGATGTGCATAAGGTTTAATTGTTTCGATAAGAGTTGCCACCTGTTAAATAATTAAACTCAAGTTATTTACTGATCAACGCCCTCAGATCCGCACCGTCCGTTCGATTTTCAAAAGTGAGGTACCAAATTAAAGGGCTTAGGGTGTGGATGTTCAGGAAGGTTTTACTTTTTAGTAAAAAGTTGCCACCTTTTAAGAAATTAAGCTCAAATTAATTTAAAAGTTAAATCAATTATTAAATATGGGTATCAGTCGAAATGGTTTTGAAAAGGCTTTATAACTTAGCTACGTATATGAGAGTTGTCATATGTTAAAAAATGTAATTAAATTTTAATTAAAGGTATTTGGTAAGTGAATAAGGTATCGATATATGGGTGTCATACAAAAGAGGTTTAAGAAGGTGGTAGTTTGAAAATATTTTGAATAGGGATGCCACCTATTTAAGAAGTCTAATTGAACTATTTTTTATATGAAATATTAACGATGGATGTCAAATGAAAGAGCTTCAAGAAATACTTAGTTTCACAATTTAGAACATTTTTGATGTGTTTGGGGGTTGCCCTTGTTTAAAGGGCTAAACTAAAATTATTTAATAAGTTAAATGAATTACTAACCGATGGTTATCAATGGAAATGAGTTTAAAATCCTTTATTTAAGAACTATATTTAGGAGGATTGCCACGTGTTTAAAAAATAAATTTCCACTTAATTCATCAGTTACATGAAATATTTATAACAATGTCAGACGAAAAATATTTAAGGAAAGTTTAGTTCGAAAATAATTTTTAAGTCACATGAAATTTTAAAATATGGTTATCAAAAGAACGAGTGTTAAGAAATCTTTAAGCTGAACATTTGTTTTTTTTTTGTTGAAAAAATTAAGCTCAATTTATTTAATAAGTTAAATGGATTGTCAGAAGATGGGTATCAATCGAAATGGGTTAGAAAATAATTTATTTCTAAACTGTATTTAGGAGAGTTGCCATGTGCTTAAAAAAATGAAATTCAACTTAATTTATCAGTTAATTGAAATATGTATAACAAAGCCAGGCGAAAGACTTTAGTTTGAAAATACTTTTAAAGGGGTTGCCACCTGTTTGAAAAGTCGAATTTGTTTTACTTATACGAAAGATACATAAATGAAATATCGAAATATTAGTGTCAAAAGAAAGAGCTTTAAGAAAACTATAGGCTGATAATGTTTTTAATTAGAGTTTCCATCTATTTTTTTTTTGAAGGTCATCACACGTGCACCGTTATTTCGAATTTCCAAAATGAGAAGTCAAATTAAAGAACTGGGATTCTACATAGATGTGCACAGGTTTTATTTTTTGAAGTTACAGGGAGATTTGAAATTTGGTGAAATGAAAACCGACACCACGCGAGAGCTCTCATCACTAAGAAATGGTTTAGATTAATCAATAGGAATAGGTTTTTAAGGTTAGGGTTTCACCTGTTTAAAAAATTTAATTAAATGTTGGCGTTTTGACGCCATGCGGGCTCACTAGTCTATATATGGGTAAGGCTTCCTCAAGTGGGCACCGAATTTACCAACATTAATATTTTTCAATGATATTCAGGCAGCGCCGAGTTTTGTAGTCGAACAGTACACTGTGTAATTTTTGTTGCAAAATTCCAAATGGTTTTTTTTAATCAACAATTGAAAATTGTTGCAGTGTTTTGAAAATTCTTATTTTTTTTTTTAAGTATCCGACTGAAAAAATTTTTTGGGTGCAGATTTAAGAAACATTAAACTATACAATAAAATTATTTGCGTTACAAAAATATTTTTTTTTTTGCTTTTCAATCAATTTTTTATGAACAATTGAATTTTTAAGCAATTTCTGCGCCTCGTGGACGAAAATTTTTAACAACTACTTATGTAATAAACATTTCTGCATTTATCTATGAAAAAAAATGCGTGCATTTCGAATTAGTTTGGTCGGAATGAATTTTTATCTGCCAGCGTGCGCGCCCGGCTCCCGCGGGCGTGCGAAATTCGAGCATGAGAAATAAAAGTGGAACGATTGAAACGTGAATTTCTTTCTTGCGCAAGAAGTCAACACGGATTGTGCGAGATCCAGCCACGCGAGTCGGGCCCGCACGCTGGCAGATAAAAATTCATTCCGACCAAACTATATCGAAATGCACGCATTTTTTCACAGGTTTTTGAATAGGGTTTCACCTGTTTAAAAAATTTAATTAAATGTTGGCGTTTTGGCGCCATGCGGGTTCACTAGCTCTTATTATTTTAATCGAGCAATTCTTGTACATATGTATATGTACATTGGCAATCAAAAATGGATGAATGGTGTTTCGTTTTTAATATTTACAATGTTTTTCAAGCTAACATTTTTTTGATATGTTTTTATAAAAGTACACTGCCGGGACAAAGTACTGGCACAGCAAATTTTTCACAATATATGCAATAATTTTCATTCTAATTTTTTCCGCTAATTTCGTATAAAAATATGGTTCATTCTACAACAAAAAAAAATAAAAATATAATTCCTAAACTTTGTGAAAAACTCGCAAAAATCCAGCAAATTTTTATGAAAATTTTCAATTTTTTAATCAGATTTTTTAGAGTTTTTTTTTTTGAGTATGCAGATTTGTGGTCTAATCAATTTTATTCTAATAAAGTGCAAGTTTAAGTAGCTAGAAATTACCGTTGATTTTTGGCAATTTTTTTTTTATGCAGTCTCTTCCATACAAACAATATTTTTCGAAAATACTCTATACCGAAAAAATGCTAAACACCTTCAACAAAAAAAATTCTCAAAAATCAATGCGATTTTTGACTAATTCCGAACTTGCATTTTTTACTAGAATTTAATGGGCATACTCAAAAAAAATATTAAAAAGTTTAAAATTTTGATGAAAATTTGCTGAATTTTCGCGAGTTTTGCACAAACTTTAGGAATGATATTTTTATGTTTTTTGTTGTTGAATGAACCATATTTTTATACAAAATTGGCTGAAAAATATTAGAATAAAAATTGTTGCATATATTGTGAACAATTTGCTGTGTCCATACTTTGTTCCGGCAGTGTAAATATATAAATCAAACTTTATACAGAATTTACAACTTTTTAATTTGTTAAAATTTTTTTAATTTGTTTAAATTTTTTGGGTATGCAGTTAACAGGATTATGAAATTTTAATAAAATTATTGCAAGTATTGAGCGGCTAAAAAATAGTATTGATTTTGAATAATTTTTTTTTTTTGCTGACGCCTTCCCAGTTTTTTTTTTTTCATATAAAAAGCGAAATTTAGGAAAACTGGTGTTGACTTTTTTTATTTTTTTTTCGCAAAAGGTCTCGCGCATATTCCACAAAAAATTCATGTTTATATGAAAAAATGATCAAAACGCCTTCAACAAAAAAAAAATTTCAAAAAATCAATGCGATTTTTTAGCCGCTCAAAACTTTCACTAATTTTACTAAAATTTTATAATCCTGTTAGCTGCATACTCAAAAAATTAAAAAAAAAAAAATCTGGTTAAAAACTCGAAATTTAGATAAAAATTTGTGGATTTTTTCTAAATTATGTATAAAGTTTGAAATATAATATAATTTTTGGCAAAACATGAACCATATTTTAATAAAAAAATATCAAACAAATTATAGCTTGAAAAACACTGTAATATTAAATACGAAACATCATTCATCCGCTTTTGACCGCCACTGTATATCCATAGGTTTCTCGGAAACGGCTGTAACGATTTTGATGTGATTTTGTATTCAGATAACGGTTTGCATTTTGTATCTTTAATTTGGTACAAATAAAATAACATCTTGGGTATCAAAAGGAAAGTATTTATAAAAAACCCAATTCAGAAATATTTTTGAACTAAAACAATTTAATATGGATATCAAATGAAAGGTATTTTTGAGAATTTAATGCAAACTTTTTTGAGAATTTAATGCAAACTTTTATCATAGTAATTTCATCGAGCATATACATACACATATGTATACAAACATATACACAAGAATATCGAGGGCCTATATTCAATACCCCAGCCAGCAGAGAAACGTAAATTTTGCCGACAGTGCAGTCTAGTACATTTTTTCGTATCCGGAAACGAATAGAAAACGACTAAAGTTATCATTCATTTTCGTATCCGAAAAACGTTCGAAAAAGATGATGTTATTTAAAAGCAATAGTTGTATTTTATTTGCTCAAGCTAAACATTTGAAAGCATGCAAGTGTAGTCGGCAGTGGTTGAGCGTGCAGAGGAGCGTGCCGCTATTGGTTAGCTTCCAGCAGGAGCCGGGACCGAATTCCGTCAGGCGCCTCCTAATTTTACTTTATTTTTTTGAACCATGAAAAAGTATCTGTGAAGTGCAGAAGGAAAGCGTATTGAGCGAAAAATTCAATCAGACAAATTTCAGAAAAACATCCGAAAAAGTATCCGTTTCACAAACAATTTTCGGTAGTTGTCTGTATATGCGTTTCTGCCGCACACTTTAGTGGGAAAACGGATCGTCAAAGTATCCGAAAATGGAATCGATAAACGAACAAAAATCCGGACTTCATCCACATTTTTTTCCTTTTTCGTATCGACTTTCGAATTTTTTTGCTGGCTGGAACCCTCATTTTTCACAAAAATTAGATTCTGGTATAAAAATCCACGTAAGACTTACGAGTTGTTGTTGTTGTAGCGGCTACAACAACCCCGCCCAGAAAGGCTAATATCTCAGTCGTTGTCGTCAAGTTCCACTAACGGCAGCCCCAAGAAGCGTGCAGCCTCTATGGGGTCGGTCCATAGGGACGACGCCGTTAGGGTTGTGGGGTTTTCCGGGCATGCGAAGAGATGTTTCGAGTCGTGAGGGGTCTATCCGCATGCCGGACATTCGTTCGGCACATCCGCATTTAACCTACTCAGGTAGGAATTTAGCCTGCTGCAGTAGCCAGAGCGAAGTTGGGCTATTGTTGTCCTGGTCTCCCGAGAATTTTAGGATTATTCACCGTCGGAATTGGTGTGTCATCGACGTGAATTCCTAGCGGTAGCCTGGCCTCCTTCGTCCAGGTTGTGAAAAGGGTCGCAGAGGATTTCGTAGGGGAGAGGGCTAGACACTTTGCAGAGAAGAAGCGAGAAAGTTCAGAGATATAACCGTTTACTTTTGAACACAGGTCATTAATTCCATTCCCAGTCGCCATGATCGAGCAGTCGTCGGCGTAAGAGGCAATCGAGACTCCCTCTGGTGGTTGAGGGAGCTTTGAAATGTAAAAGTTAAACAGTAGTGGGGAAAGGACACCACCCTGTGGAACCCCCTGTTTTATTTTCCTAAGTTTGCTCGATTTGTCTCTAAACATTACCGACGAGTGTCGACCACTTAGATAATTTGCCGACCACCGTTTGAGCCTCTGTGGGAGAGAGGAAGCCTCTATATCTTCTAGTAGCGTGGAATGGCTGACAGTGTCAAAAGCCTTTGACAGGTCCAACGCTACTCGAATCGTTCTCTCACAGGGACGTTTACGGTTAAGGCCACGAGTTATCTGAGTGTTTATGGCGTTAAGTGCTGTTGTTGTACTGTGCACTTTACGGAAACCATGCTGATGCTTCGCTGGGGTCAAGAGGTTTGTGAAATACGGGAGTAGCAAGGCCTCTAGTGTCTTCGCTACCGGGGAAAGGAGTGTTATCGGACGATAAGAATCTCTTATGTTGGCGGGTTTCCCCGGGTTGAGCAGTGGGACCACTCTCCCCACCTTCCAGATGTCTGGGATGATGAGAGTGGCCATGGACAAATTGAGGACCTCCGTTAGGTACGCTACCCCCGCAGGACCCAAACTTTTCAGCATCAGCATGCATATTCCGTCGGGACCCATGGCTTTGCAGGCTTTCGCCTTCCCGATGGCCACCTGAACTTCACCGCAAGTGAAAGCAAGGGGGGCACAGATTGTTGGCAGTTTGTGCAGCCTTCTGGTCACTCGACGCTTGGCTTTGTCCACCGGAGGATGCAGTATGAACTGCCGGCTAAAATAGCTCGCGCATCGCTCCGGGTCCGACGAAGCATGGTCGCCGAAAGAACTTTCGACTCTGTCGTCGTGCTTCGTCGGATTGGACAGTGACCTCACGGTTGACCAAAGCTTACTCACACCAGAGGTGAAGTTGCAGGTCTTCAGATGCTCTTCCCACTTCTTCCGCTTATGTACGTTTACTAGTTGCCGAATCTCCGCGTTGAGATCCCTGATACGGGGTTCTCCGGGATCGGCCTGACGAAGGCTGTCACGCTCATCGGCTAGAACAGCCGCTTTAGCAGGGAAATTTGGGCGTGGGTCGGTGATGCATCCTGCCGGTACGAAGCGGGCTGCAGCAGCGGTGACAGCCCTGCGGAACTTACGTTCACCAAGGTGGACGTCGGCTGGTGTGGGGAGGGCAGCGAAGGTGTTTTCAGTAAATTCCGCGAAGCCTTTCCAATCAGCTTTTGAAAAGTTGATATATGTTCGGTGCTCCGCGGAAGCAAAGTCGGTTGGTTTATCGATCGAGATTACTATGGGCAGGTTGTCTGATGCCAAAGTCAGCATAGGTCGCCATGATATGCTGTTTATCAGACCAGCGCTGACTATTGTTATGTCTGGCGAGCTGCAGCAGCTGCCCATAATCCTGGTGGGTGCGTCGTCGTTCATTGTGCAGAATGTCGAATCGTCTATCTGCTCAGCCAAGTCAGTTCCCCTATGATCGTTTGACAGGCTTGAGTGCCAAAGGTCGTGGTGCGCATTAAAGTCGCCTACTACCATAAGGTTTTCACCTCTGAGGAGCGCACCTATGTCAGGGTGATATCCTACCGGGCAGCAGGTGACAGGGGGTATATAAACGTTAAATATTTCAAACTCAACATCGCCTGACCGGATAGCAATGCCCTGACATTCTAGGGTGGTATCCCTGCGGTCGATGTCTGCTTCGTTAAGACGATACTGCACGGTGTGGTACGTGATGAACGCTAAGCCACCACCATTATCTCGCTCGCGATCTCGACGGTGCACGTTGTACCCGGCACAATTCAACAGTGTTGCATTGCTGTGCAACTTCGTCTCTTGGACCGCAGCTATCAATATGCCATGCCTTCCCATGAAGACGGTTATCTCCTCGATCTTGCTCTGTAGCCCGTTACAGTTAAATTGAAGGAGCTTCATGTGGTTCGGGAGACGTGTGGTGATGCGGGGTGTGAGGGATGTGTGTGGTCGTGCCGCAGTTGGCTGTGTGCGCTGCTGAGGTGGTTGCCGCCCTGTGGTGGTGGCGGGAGGCGTCGCAGTTGAGGCCTGCGACCGAGCAGCGCAGCACGGGCCCTCGAAGTTCCTCGTCCAATCTCGCGTGGTGCGCAGACCTGAGCATGCCCTAAAGTGGCACCAGCCAAGGCAGGTGTTGCATTTGACTGATGTCATATTTCGGAATATCCTGGTCTGACATCCCGTGCTGATTGTAGGAGGAACCAGGAGTTGTTGGCGGCGGCGTGTGGGTGGTGGTGTGGTTGTGTGTGTTCTGTGGTCTGTAGCCGTTGTGGTGTGGTCTATTGTGTTATGTTGTTGTGCTGTGGTGTTTGTGTGGGACTGCTCAGGTGGACTGGGGTTAGCCGTGGAGGCTGCTCTGTTAGAGCAACAGGGGGCCACAATAGACGTGGTCCACTGCCGATGTGTCCGTAGTCCTGAGCAGACTCTGAGGTGACTCAACCCCTCGCAAGCATTGCACTTGACAGTGGTGGAGTTGTGGTGTAGTCGTCTCTGGCATACACAGCAGGTGTAGGTTTCTGGCCCTGGGTTTGACTCGATGCCAGCCCTGAGTAGGAGAAAACGTAGCGAATGATGGACGAACAACTTCTGAGATACTTCGACGAGCTAAACGGGGTTAGATCGCCTAAACAACAGCCCTTGGTCGGGTAAAACCCGAGTCATTCCGGTACGTAGAACCGGCTGTCGTGGGAACGTAAGACCTACGAGTAACTGTCATCGGTGATGTTAATGCTGACCTTGTATAACGCTTGACAAAAGAATTTAATTTCAAATTGCTAAGTCAGAATTAACATCAGTGATGACAGGTAAGTCCCAGATGGGTTCAAACATCACAAAGTTGTTTTTGGGAAAATTGCAGATAGAGGGTATTGAATGTAAACTCTGTGCTCTTCATCCTGGCGTATTTACAATTAGGGTTGCCACCTAATTTGTATCGTAATGTTAAATAATAAATTCCATTACCAATATTACATAAAAAAAATTTATAAATTAAAGCTATCCAAATGACCATTAATTGGTACCAAACCCTTGAACACTTTAAAAAGTACGTGCGCTCCGAGCAAAGCTCAGCCAACCTGGTACTATACACCGTGGCGACGAATAACTGTTACAGAGTTTTGTTTTTGAAATAGAAGGTTCCTTTATAGAAAGAAGAAAGCATTTTATTGTTAATTTTCCACAGATTTTACTTAAATTTTATTAATTAGTTTTAAAATTTTAATCCTTATTTCTATTTTCCAGCAGTGGAATCGTTTGGAGATAAGTACAAGCGGCACGTAGGTTTTTTCCAGGTGTATTTTTTCTTAGACTTTGTATAAAAAAAGACGATAAAAGAAAAACTGTATAGGGTTGGTCGAACGAATGGCCGCCCAGTCAGCAATTCTGAGTCTATTCGATTTCTGAGTATGAGGCCTTATGTTGGACAAAAGGGGGAATATATGGGATTCCAAAAGGAGATTAGCCAACGGTTACAGAAGATATGGAATAAATTAACCGACGAGCATTTGCGTGCCGATTGCGCTTTAGTTTCAAAGTGTTTACCCCTGGTTAACCTTTATTTAACAAGTAAGAAAGTCTAAGTTCGGGCGGAGCCGAACATTAAATACCCGGCGCAAGTATTAAATATATGTTTTCCACCTTTCCGAAAGCTACCGCTACATGATAAGCCGGCGTGTATAAATTTTAAGTAAACTAGCGTCCTTAAATTTCAAGCATTTCTGAAATTTACCGTTGTATGAAAATCGGCCGTAATTTTAGTCCGATTTCAACAATTTTCAATGGTTTACTTTTATGTGGCAAGCACAATAACCATACCGAGTTTGGTACTAATTGCTAGAATGGTTAGCGAGATACATATACGTGATCATAAGTGGGCGGTGTCACGCCCATTTTCCAAAATTTAATCATAAACGTATTTCCTAGCAAAGAATTGTTGCAACCATCATTTTGAATAAATTAGCTTTAATATTTACTGATTTATCGAAAATTTCGTATTTCTCGAAATTACCGTTATATGGGATGTGGGCGTGGTCCCACACGATTTTAAAAATTTTCGGCCATTTGGTATGCTGTACCAGGGCCAACAAA
>NW_016157108.1:647395-658742 GCF_001687245.7 Rhagoletis zephyria
ATAATACCCTTGTGCACAAGTGCGCTCGGGTATAAAAATAAATTAATAAAATAAAATTAAAGTCTGCGGAAAATTAACAATGAAAACTTTTTCCCCAAAACCTTAAAAGGACCTTTTTATTTAAAAAAAGGGTAACAGTTATTCGTCGCCACCCTGTTCGTTTAATAGTCCAGATTCTTTGTAACTTGCGATTATTCGAAATTCGAATTATCTACCGCGCTCTGTAATTTCGCCAGTAGAAAAATGAAAAATTGTAATAAAAAACTGGTTATTGGTCACAATGAAAATACCATAAAAGTTATTTATATCATGCTAATATCTATAGAAAATTTAAGAGATGCTTGTCGATGCAGAAAAAAACTTTAATTTGCTTTTCGAACACGTAGAAGAAGAAAGAAGGTATCAAAGTATCGTCATACAGCAGTCGCCAAATGAATCGTTTTAATGTAAAAACCGGACACGCCGAGGCATACTATGGCATTGCATTTTACATTCCCCTTCCTTGAGACATACATATATTACTCTTTCGAAAAGCCGGTTCCTAAAACATAAATCAGTTTTAGATAATTTTTGTGTTTTGTTTCCAAAGTACGATTTTAACGAAAAAAAACTGAAGAATTGTATGCGTTCTATGAAAAAGTAATCGACTGTTCGAAACAAAACTTTCTTGTGGAGGTAAAAATGGGGAAACAACGAATTTCAGACGAACATTTTCGAAATGTTCTCGAAGCATTACGTCTTTTGGGAATGTTTTTAGATCTTACGTACATATATTGGCACTTTTGCCCGTTTCAATAGCTACACCTCTACAAAGTTTTTCATGCCTGAAAAGGACTAAAACCTACTTCAGAAATACAACAAGTCAAGAAAGGCTCAACGGTCCAGCAACTATGAATATTCACAAAGATATAAATTTTTCAGTTGACGAAGTGAAGTGAAGTGAAAAATCTTCGTTTCATTGATTTATAAGCAAAAAGAAAATTTGAATGTGCTTAAAATTATCAACATGTTTTATAAATAAAGCGAAAAATTTAACGTGTTTAAAAATTTCGTGTTTTAACACTTTAATGCGCATACTTTTTTCTAAACACCCAAAATGCCACCCGTGGATCCGCCACTGGCGACAGTTATTACTTTACACGCTGTTTATGAAGATGCATATGTTTTGTTTTCATCGGGCAGGAATACATCACAGTGCCCTTGAAAAAGCGGCAGGCGTTATTAAAATGGATGGAAGAAATTTCCATGAGGAATTATCCCATATGATCTCCAGATTCCAAATCTTCAAACCCCGAAATCGTATCTGATTCTAGTTTCAAGATATATATACATATATACCTTAGTTAAAGAATTATATGTGCATCATGTTTTTCTAATATTTCTCTATATTAAATAAGGGTAATGCTTTTTGTGGTATGCAATTATAATAGCCCTCGGTTTATAAGTATTTCCCATACATTAGGTTGGCATTCGTGTATAATTTTATCTACCGTTTCAGAAATCAGTAGTACATTCAATAGAAAATAATTATATGTACATAAGGAGTTATTCGGCTTCCGATTACTGCAGTGTCATAAATTCTCAACAAAAAAGTACACTAACAGCTGGATTTTAAAATCCTAAATATGTAGAAGCTATTTTCGTACTAAAACCCGTTTTATTATTTTTCCATATTTTAGTTATGAAAAAGCATCTGTGAAGTGCAGAACGAAAGCGTATTCAAACGAAACATACTGACTTTGAAGTGGTTTAAGCCAAATTCATTTTAAAGTAGTGGAAAATACATGCAGGAAAAGGCAATTGACTGCTTTCAGGACATCAGCATGTTAAATAAATGAGTTCGTTGCAGGTAAAATAGTGAGAATTTCAATTAGTTGTCATTGAAAATAAAGTAGTTTATAAATTACTTTCAAACTAATTCAATTTCCTGTAGGGAATGGCTGACTGAGCAGAGCAATGGCTGAGTGAGCAGAGCAATGGCGTGCTTTCGAGAGATCCGAGTTCGAGTCCTCGGGCAGGAAAACTTTCTTTTTCCTTTTTTATTTTTTTTTCTGGTTCAAATTTTAGAAACTTGTTGTCATTTAATTTTCTTTTGATTTGTAGACTTTATTGTTTTAAAACGGAAACTAATTTTTTTAACAGGGCAATTCCGGCATCTGTCTTTCAACTCACCACAATCTTTATATTCCGGCAATTATCTTGAAAGCTTTGTTATGTATTTTGAATGACTAATTGAAAGAAAGCTATTTAATTAAAAAAGAAAAAATCCGTTGCCGAGGATTGAACTCGGATCTCTCGAATGACATGTCAGTGCTCTTCTCACTGTGCCATTGCGACTGTTACAGCAACGTTAACGAATTTGAAATTTGAACAAACACAACATTTTATAATCATTCAGTTAGATACCTAGGTGTATATTAGTACTTATGTTTATTGTATCGAGTAACTATTAGTACTTTAAGTATACTGGCAACTCTTTATGTAGAAACCAGTTTGATATTCATATTCATTTTCTCACTTTGTTCACCAACATGCTTTTATCCAGTCAAGCAGCAAACTCTTAACTTAACATTAAATATAAGAAATTCAAGAACGAATAAATAAATTATCATTAACTAAAATACAAAAGGATCTTGCCATCGTCTTTATTATTCAACACATTCGTTAAAAAGTTAAGTAATGGTTTTTCTTTATTTAACGTTAATGTTAATTCAATGCTGTTAATGAATAATTAACTGACTCTGGAGGGAATTTTTTCAAATCGTTACTGAGAAACACCTTAAGTAATCATTAAACGACTCTGGGTGCGGCTGTTAGAGACTTAAAAATGCTTAGTTCGTATGTGTGAGTGTGTTAATAATAATAAGCAGGGAACGGATTTTATGGAAATTCCCTTTTTTTTGCTAAAGAGAATATATTCGATTAAGAATATCTACGATTTAGCTTACCCTCAATCCATATATCGTCGTTTAAAGTACAAAACCGCGTATCGTGGTTCTGCAAAACATCGTAACTGACATTTGTGCCAAAAGAGATTTATCCTCACCGGAAGCTCCTGCCATCAAGCCCTTATCCTTTCATACTAAAATATCGATACTTGGATATAAGAAGAACAGATAATTAGGGATAAAAGAGAGAACCGGTTTGAAATAAGACACGTTTTACTCTCTCCTATAAAATTTTGGCAACCTCACATACGCGGTTTTGCATTTTCTTGATACGCGGTTTTGTACTTTAAACGACGATATACACATTTGATGTCACCCTTTTCTAAGATATTTGCTTTTATTGCCTTTTCTGCCTTATACCATGTTCTGACCGACATCGAAAACATGTTTTCGTTGCTAAAATTGGTTTTCGACTTAAAACTTGTCCATGTAAAATCTGTCAAACGAAAACCAGTTTTCGCTGAAAACTACTTGAAAACTCACGTTCCAATCATTCCAATCGGTGTCTTTACTAGTTTTTTTCGATTTTTTATCGAAGTGGAAGTCATATTTTATCATCTTTAATACACCATTTCGGATTTATTGTTAATTGGCTGGCAAAAGTAAAATAAGAATGAAAGGGTCCTAATGAAAAGAAAATGAGGGAAAGGCATTTTAGTTTTGTTTTTGTGTAGCAAAACTGTAATCAGAGGATTTAAGAAATGTCAACGGAAACACTAACAGCCGGTGTGAACAGCCTTCAGCCCACAATCCCAAAACTCGTTTTCAAAGTGTTTTCGTTGTTGGTCAAAACATGGTATTAAAGGCCAGTATGTAGCTCTCAAGAAAAGCAAAAACTCCATATAAAATGACGTACAAGAAATGGCTAAGAAATTCGTCTTCTTTCGTCGAATTTCCTTAAGGCAGTACGCACAGTGGTTCGGATCGCAAATCTAGCTGGACGAAACTATTTAAACAAATACTCGTTGATGGATCTTTACACCACTTCTTACCTAGGGGATTTTTGGGTCGCTGATTACGAATCTGAAGTCACTTATCAAAAATTCAAAATGGCGGATCCAATATGGTGGACGAAATTTAAAAAAATCGGTAGATTTCTATTAAACTGGGTATCTGGGGGTTTTCTGGGTCGCTGATTACATATCTAAAGTCATTTACCGAAAATTCAAAATGGCGGATCCAATATGGCGGACGAAAATTAAAAAAAATAGGTAGATTTCTATGTAACTGGGTATCTGGGGGTTTTCTGGGTTGCTGATTACGAATCTAAAGTAATTTACTTTATTTACTTCGGAACGAGCATTTTCATCAGATATTTCTTTCAATTTACTAATCACATAATCACGGACACCTTGTTGTGTTTTAGTTAGAAGTTTCAGCAACACTTCTCCAAATGTCAAACAACTCACTTCTTAAGATTTTATTTACCATGACCAAAATTTATCATCACAGCAAGAAACACAAATAAATTTCAGAAAAACCTTTATAGCAGCGCTTAAAGATTTGCATGCCTGTTGTATAATTTTGTAATTTCAGAAAGCAGAAAATTCGCGAGTTACTATTTTTTGTTAACTCTTACATAACCAAAGTTTTTATAACTCTAAGTATTTTTCTGTTTTAACACACAACCCCTAACCCCCCCTCTCCCCCGTGGATCCGCCACTGATCTTATATTTATATTCAGATACATTCCTGTTAATAATTACTTTTGAGTTTTGAGATTTGACATACCGTCACTAAAATGTAAATATCTAAGCCAATTGGTTAGACTTGGTTATCGAACTTACACTCTGCATTTGCGAAGGTGTAAAGAATAATATGCAAGTGGTTTTATAACGGCCTTCGGCGGNCAAATAATAATATGAAAGTGGTTTTATAACGGCTTTCAGCGGCCTTTCCTTTCCCTACTCTTTACTTTATTTTTCAACCAATCAAAACGATGAATTTTCAGTATAAATTTGCTTATGCCAATGCGGACATAAAATGCGTTATGACCTCTGAATCTATAGCGAAATAAGTGTAATTTTTTGTTTATAAAGTCAATTTGCAATTGTGCAAATATTTGTGAGTGCAATTAGCAATCTTTTAAGTTAAATTTCAGCTTTTGAAATTGAGTTCTCAAATAGGCGGCGTTGACTTACTTTTTTTTGTTCGTTGTCATATGTTAATGCTTTAATAAATGCAATTTATATTTAAATGTATTGTCAGGAATGTATTCCAAGTACCATTAAGTATTTTAAAAACAAATAAAAAAAATTGACTTTCGTCCAGCTAGATCTGCTATTCGCGTACTGTGCGTACGCAGTTCTTAAGATATTTGCTACGCTTTCTAGTACGACTTTCTAAAGTTTTTTTGTGAAAAAAGAGCACAAGGCAACCCATATCTGCAATAGAAATATATGCCCGTTCCATTATTTCTTAAGGAAAGAGTGAGGCAACAGGAAGTGAAGTAGCAGATGTCAAAATTCCTTGGACACACACACGAAATAATGGCAATTTTTTTTTTCGTCCGTTTTCTTGAGAGCTGCATACCGGCCTTTAGTTGTAAAGGGCAAGTAGAAATCCCTTATTCCTGATAATATGAAGGTTTTAAACGTTCCATATTTAAATGATAGAATCGTCAACTCATGTTTAGTATATTCACGACTTCTTCGCGAAAATCGTATGAAAATGGTGCCAGAAAACTTCAAAATGCATCTTGTGGTTCACTGTTACTAGCCCAGTATAATTAGATAAATTTGGTAGGAAAATTAAAAAAAAAAATTGTAACAGCGATTTTTTTATGCAGTTTACTTCTATTTCACACGTAAATCATGGATCCATGGATTTCATTTGGCAACATTCCGCTATCTTGGATTTCAGTTTTTTTGGGTTTTTTGCGATTTGCAAGCTTATTTTGCATTTTAATGGTTTAATACAAATATGTAGAGAATTTAGTTTCCCACATTTGGGTTATAGAAGGTTTTTTAAAATCGCATTTTTTATTGTAAAAAATTTGCAATTGCATTTAACATTGTTTTTTGACAATTTCTGTTTAAAATACTTAGCATATTAAAATTCCAAAGTTGTAGAGAATTTCATTCTTCACAACTTTTACACCCAATTTTTTTTTGTACGACGCTTAGATCACGGCCGGGATCGTGCCAAATATAGCGATTCTCCTTCTTCTTTTTTGGCGCTGTAACCGCCTAAGCGATTTTGGCCGAGTTCAGCAAAGCACGCCAGTCGTTTCTCTTCTGTGCCAACTAACGCCAAGTGAAGCCAAGTCCTTCTCCACCTGATCTTTCCATCGCAGTGGGGCCTCCAAGTAGAAATCTCTTATTCCTGATAATATGAAGGTTTTAAACGTTCCATATTTAAATGATAGAATCATCAACTCATGTTTAGTACATTCACGACTTCTTCGCGAAAATCGTATGAAAATGGTGCCAGAAAACTTCAAAATGCATCTTGTGGTTCACTGTTTCTAGGCCAGTGAAATTAGATAAATTTGGTAGGAAAATTGAAAAAAAAAATTGTAACAGCGATTTTTTTATGCAGTTTATTTCGATTTCACACGTAGATCATGGACCCACAGTCTCGCACCTAAATTTCATTTGGCAACATTCCCGCCATCTTGGATTTTATTTTATTTTTTTTTGGTTTTTCGCGATTTGCAAGCTTATTTTGCATTTTTCATAAAAAAATAGGTAAATACAAATATGCAGAGAATTAAATTTCCCACATGTGTTATATAGAAGTTGAAAAAAAAATAAAAATTTATTGTAAAAAATTAGCAGACTGCGAAAAAATTTTACATTGTCACACTTTTCGCAATTTTTTGACAATTTCTGTTGAAAATACATAGCATATTGAAGTTCCAAAGTTGCAGGGAATTCCATTCTCCACAACTTTTGTGCCTACATTTTTTTTGTACGACGCTTATATCACGGCCGAAAACGCGATAAACACAGTGATGTACGAGATGCGTCGTAAAACTAATTGGTTACGGAATCTCCCCTCTGATTATATATTTTCTATCAGTTTAAAATAATTTCGGTGTAGTTGAAAATCTTCTAAAACCATTTTAACCGTTATGTTACGTTGAAAAAATTTAAGACTTTAAAACATTACGATGATGGCTCTTCGATGGGAATGGTCGTGTAGACCGGTCGTGTTCGATTAGATACTTACCAGTACATTCAAAGCATGATTCAATAATAAAAGGTTTGCTCAGAAAAGAGTTTTCTCGTTCCTTCTTGACAAAATCGGCTCTCTTAGCAAGGCCCTGTGTGTGCGTGCATGTGTGCGTGCAACCATGGTTGCCACTCCCCAATATTTTTTTCTACCAAAATCTCTTAAGAAAAGTTACCAGAAGTTACCAAATCTTAACTACCAAAGTCTTCACTTCTTCAGTGAGAAAAAAATATACTGAATAACACTGCTATATTTCATAACAAAAATGTATATACTTACAGCCCGGTTATGTGCACTTAATAAATTCAATATTTTTATAATTTGTCAATTTTTGATTATTTATCAAGAGCTTCCAGTTCTAGCACAGAAGTTTAAATCTATTTTCTTGATAAATTATCAAGATTAAAAATGCTATTGACAATTATATATTTTTTATTAGAAAATATATTTCTATCAATTAATTACTGCATGTGCCGTTATTCTCATTTTCGTTGTTTCCGACAGGGTAGGAGTATTATGTAATGTGGAACGATTTTCCATCATCCCTTGTCAAATTTGGTTTGGAGACAAACCGGTTTCGGCGTTGTGCCATTTTCAGTGTAATTTTTCGTTCAGAATGTGCCGATACTTGGACCTGCGACTCACGGAATAATAGCACCGGCACACAAAAAAAGTGGCGGGTGCTTTTAACCGTTCGTTTGACTCGTACAAAATTTCGAGTAAATTGCGAAAATTGCTAATTTTTTTTTGCTATTTTTTCGGTTTTTCATAATCTACTGTACGTCGAAATATATGTCGGTAGGTGTCGAAATACATGTCGGTATATGGGTCTGGTAAAAAACACGCGACATTTTTTCTACCGGAATAATCAAAACGATTTATGGACCTTACCAAAAATTGCCAGATGGCCAGTATTAATATGTAAGAGGGTAGAATTCAAAATTTGTCGCAAATATTCGAAAGTTGTTTTAAAAGTGCAGGCCTTGGTGCTGCCACTGTAATTTAAATATTTCCAGTATTCGAATATGAGATGACTCTAATTTAATCGAAGTAATTTTGTAAAAGTGTCAGTAGTGCTGCCACTGAAACTCGAAGGGTTGTTATAATTACGCACATTCAAAACATAATTCATTTCTTTCTAGTAATGCAAATAGATGTTTAGTTGCAAAAGTTACCAAAATGAAATAAAAGTTACCAAGTTACCAAACCGTTTAAAAGTTACCAATTTTGGTAGAAAGTTACCAATTGTGGCGTGCATCCTTTTGTTAAGCTGGACATTTGCCGACGAACATGTGTGCGCACATGCTGACGAGTTGGCGTGAGTTTACCGTCTGTGGGATTTTTAGAGATTGTTCGCCAACATGTTAGTCGTTTGTGGCGATATTCTCGCGCACTTTATCATTTCGGTCGTAGCTTTGAAAGAGTGGGTATTAAAATGACGACGGCAAATTAGAGGTGTATGGAAGAATTTTTTGACGCCATAAAAAACGAGGTAGCCGCATGGCAAATTAAAAGCGATTCATATAAAAATAAAATAAAAAAGGCTAAAGCTTGGGAAAATATATTAGAAAAATATAAAGAATTTAACCCCAATGCAGCTATTGAAATTGTGAAAAAAAAAATTAATTAATGCACTGCGTACATGCAACCGACGGCAGTTACAAAAAACGCGTAATATTTAAAAATCAGGAGCCGGCGCCGATGAATTGCACACGCCAGCAGCCAATCGTCTACCCACTCTTTGTTTTTTTTTTTTTTTGATCTTATAGCCGTATAAATGACTAATAGGGCGATGGCGTCATCCGCAGAATTATTAGTTGTCAGTCTACTCTAGATTTGTTCGTCGTCTGTGGACACCGAGTGCGTAAGCATGTGCGTAAGCATGTGCGCACATATGTTCGTCATCTATGTCCAGCTTAAGGGAGTGTCAAAACTCGAATGTCACTAGTGAGCAAACCTTTAAAGCTCAGTTATGCAAGACACTTGACTTGAAAATTGTATATCTGGCGAATGAGCAGCGCGTGTATGTAGTTACGCAAACAAATAACTTCACGTAAAAGCTTGGAGATCTATAGATTTTTGATTTCTAAGTGCAAATAATCATGCTGCAATATCATTTTTCACATATTTTTAATAAACTTCCTCCAAATATGCCACACAAATGTGATTTTTTGTATAAATACAACTCATCTCGAAAAATAATTTCTCAAATAAAGAGAAAACAAAATAAAAGCGATCACAATTTGATACGCTTCAATACATTTATTTCAATTGTAATTTTTATTCAATTTTACCCTAAACATATTAAACGTTTAAGATTTTGCGCGTACAAATACAAATGCTGAGGATAAAAAAAGGAAAAATGGAATAGATGACACGGAGAGTAATTGTTTCTAAATTTCTAGGTCAGTCAAGGCAAGTCTTAGTCTTGCATAGCCGGGCTTTTAATTATTGAGTCATGCATTCAAAGTAGATTCCCCAACATCAGTGTCGAAATATTGAAAAAAGAAAGAGAGATCCAATATGAGAATATACTCAAAATGTCAGCTTTACTTTTCAAAATTCAGAAGCGATTTATTATTATTGAAATGTTAATAAAAAATACATTTGTAAATCTATTAGAAACGTTGTTCCCGCTGCTGGAGGCAAGAGATAAAAATACCAGTTCGATAAGGCCTTGACATCAGCTGGCATTTCCAATTGGCCCCAATAAGCACACAAGAGAAACAAATAGCTTGCTTTATTGGATTCGGCCAACATATAAAATACCGCAAAGCTTCAAGTCTTTTACTCGATTGATCTTGTGACCGTATCATTGGGAAGCCGCTTCGCGACTGACTCCGAATCAATAGTGTCACTTTTTCGCATATACACCATAATATAAAAGGACGCTAAATACATATATTTAAAAATAAAATTGTTTGTTTTATTTTACTGAAATAACTGCTTACTTTAAGGTACCCTCGTACGTAGAAACAAACATTTAAACTCACCTTCCGCTATATCCTCTTCGCAGCGGCCCCGACAGTTTTCAAAATAGAAGCTCGGAAGATTCTCCAAGACTTTATTTAGTGTCTGTTGTTGATATTTGTATCCCTCACGCAAGCGCAAAACCTGATGCGCACTGAATTTACGAATTTTGTTACGTTGGAAGACGTAATTCTCGCGCACCCAACTCAATTGTCCCGTAGAATAATCACGAACCTTTTTCACCTGCGAACAAAACCAAATTACAAGAATAACATCTTAAATTCTAAAACACCCAATGCTCAACTAACTTGATCGTAGTATTGATCTTTTAGTGATGTTAAATGAGTGGAGCCCATGTCTCTAAATTCTTTCAAATATTTGGCTTGAGAGGTATAACTGCTTTGTATCCATTCAACTTGTTGTACGCAATTCTCCCGAATACGATGCACCTACGAAGCGATACAAGGAATAATCGAAGAAATTCATTACACTTTGTTTAATTAAAAATTCTTCATTTAGATTTACTTGTTGTGCATAGTTCTCGCGTAGTCGTTCTAATTGCTGGCTTTTATAACTTTCAATGCTGTCGAGCATAGCATAAATTTGTCGTGCCCTGGGTGATTGCTTGTTGCGTACGCAGCAGTAAAATTTATCGAAAATACCACATCTACAGTGAGTGTTAATGGAAAAGGAAGCGCCAAATTTAAAATTCCAGTGATAGAAAATATATGTAATTATATGAAGAACTTACTTGGCGCAAAGCGAGCGAAGCCCTTGCACTATCAGTGTCAGCAGAAGAAATGTGGTGGCAGCGGCGATGCCCGAGAGCAGGCTCTCAATTTTAACACGATAGAAGACGATTGGGTCTATATAAATTCTGTAAGATGTATATAAATGTAAATAAGAAATCAATGAAATGTTTTTAAAAATGCTATGTATACAATTCTACTCATTCACTATTATAATATGTAACAAGTAATTTTTAGCAAAAAAAAACCCGACTTCAACTCTCATATAAAAAAAAATATATATATATATCTCATGATCCACTGATCGGATCTTAACCAGATTAGTATGGGACCACCTCTGAGACACTACCTTTCCGATGAAATTATCGAAATCGGTTGACGTGGTCCAAAGTTACGTGTGTCAAGTTAGCACTACACTTTTCGAAATTGGAAAAGTTAACTACGGCATTAATTGTAGTGTTTTTGTTGTAAATTTGTTGTGGAAAGAAAAAATTTGTAGCTCTC
>NW_016157108.1:660745-682651 GCF_001687245.7 Rhagoletis zephyria
TGCCGTTATAACATTTTCAATATCTCAATTCTATCGACTAGGTGTATGGTGTCAAGTTAGCACTACATACCATTTTTTCTTAAAAAACATATCTCAATTCTATCGACTAGGTGTATGGTGTCAAGTTAGCACTACATACCATTTTTTCTTAAAAAACGAGAGCTACAAATTTTTTCTTTCCACAACAAATTTACAACAAAAACACTACAATTAATGCCGTAGTTAACTTTTCCAATTTCGAAAAGTGTAGTGCTAACTTGACACACGTTCCAAAGTTATGCGGTAACATACATTAAAAAAAATAAAAATAAAACAAACAAAATATTCCGACGAACTGATAACCTCCTCCTGTTTTGGAAGTCAGTTAAAAACATACCTTTTTTAATACCAGAGCAAAACTATTAAGCTGAATTTTGGAAGTATTAAGGAACATCCTTTTAAAACAGCAAAAGAAGAAGATACTTTGCGAAAATAGCATTAGAAATGTTCTTTAACAAATAATTTTCGTGGCAGAATTGCAAGAAAGCATCCTTTCATTAGTCAAACAAATAAAGTTATGAGAATGAATGTTGCTAAAGAAAAGCTATTTAAAATTAAAGATATGTGGAAACCCGTTAGGACATATTTAAACTGCATACTTAATTGGTATAGTACATTTACATTGCCTTTTTAAGGTCCTCTACACAAATAAAAGCCGACGTACGGACGTATGTGTAGCCTAAAACAAACACTGAGTTTCAGGACAAAAACACCTATCCGATTAATCTCAAAACCGGATCATTTTTTAAATTTTTACCTGTCTAAACGGAAGGATTGACTTATTTCCTATAGTATATGTAAATGTTAGAGTGGGATCTTGTGTAGTTTTAGAGAAAATAAACTTCAAACAACCGCGCGCGCTCCAAATACGCGTCACCTATAGTCACCGCGCTGCGCCATGTACATATCGTCGTTTAAAGTACAAAACCGCGTATCGTCATCCTGCAAAACCGCGTAACTGACATTGGCTGCCAAAAATTGGATTTGCTCGCACAAGCTCTTGGCTCAATCCATATCCATTCGTCCTTAAATATACTAGCCAGAAATGCGATTGCTTTCTAAAAAAGAGAACCATTTTGAAATATGAGTGTGTTTACAATCTAGAAAATAATTTCTACAACTTCACATACGCAGTTTGGCATTTTGCTGATACGCGGTTTTGCATTTTGTTGATACGCGGTTTTGCACTTTAAACGACGACATGTATGTATGTGCTGTACTACTATACCGCTGAAAGTAGAGATTATAAAAAACGATAATTACTTTTATTCGTGATAAGTTTTATTGTAATATATGGTAAATTATCATCAGTAAGTGATTTAAAATTCCCGCTAAATGTAATAGCTCCAAACCTGACGCTAGGTGCAACTGTAATAAATTAGACTAAGTAAACAGTTTTTATACAGAGTGAGCTTTACTTGGAAATCACTTTACAAATTAGTTTTGCTTTGCTGCTACATATTTAGTAAAATTTTGTGCAGGTTTGTATCCATATCTTTTTCACCTTTGTGCTGTTTCTTAGCTCTTTAAATTGAGATTTTATAGTGTGGTGCCTTTATATATCTTTTTTTTGCATTTTTTCGTACTAATTTATGTGGTAATTGTTTATTTCCTTCGTTTTTTAATTTTTTCTTTTCTTGCGTATGTTTATTTGAAAAATCAATTTGATAGCATTTTTGCTCGGGATCCCGGCCATTTTAGGTGCCGAAAATCCCGGGATTCTCGGCAAATAATCCCGGGATTTGTAATTTGACTGATTAATATAATTCCTTTTCTTGACCAGTATTGGCTATATTTCTTCTTTTTGTTTAATAATTAATATGTTTTTGTAAATGTATAGCTCATTATACATATAACACCGTGCGATAGTAAATTTTAAACACAAAAATCAATATATTCGCGAAACCATAGGCCAAATAAAGTAAAATTGCGTTTTTAGTTTTTCACTGTGACGTCAGTAATTCAAAAATTATTTAAAAAATTCAGCGAAATGTCCTTAGAGAGGAAGTATGGGTACCAAATTAAGGAGGAAATTCTGTAGAATTTAAGCAGATTCAATTTTTTGGCGCATAAGGACTGGTAAGTATTGAAAATGTCCTTTTAAAATTGTATCCTTGAAATTTAGCAATATTTGTTTTTGAAAAAATTATATGTTAAGGACTGATATAAACTCGGTAACATCCTCGAATTTGGTCCTTCCAACATTTAAGCAGATTCAATTTTTTGGCGCATAAGGACTGGTAAGTATTGAAAATGTCCTTTTAAAATTGTATCCTTGAAATTTAGCAATATTTGTTTTTGAAAAGATTATATGTTAAGGACTGATATAAACTCGGTAACATCTTCGAATTTGGTCCTTCCAACATTATCAGCTTAAAAAAACATCTATTCGTCCTTGTGGATCCAAAAAAAATTATTTTTTTTTTAATTCTAAAGAAATTTCCTCTTTCATTCGGTACCCGTATTTTTATTTTACATTGCATTGAATTTTTAAAATAAATTTTGGAATGAATGATATCTTTGAAATTACAAAGTCCTTTAAAATAAATCCTGACGTCAGAGAGAAAAAATGCCACTTTAAAAAAAGAAGGATTCAAACCCATTTATTTAATATTAAATTTTTTGGTGGGAGAGCTACTCAAAAAATATGAAGCAATTATTTCGATTTAAGTTGTTGAAAAGTAATGAATATCTAAATCCAGGGAATAATCCCGACCCGATTGTGATACCGACATCCTGAAAATCCTGCGATCGTAAAAAGCGAAAAAATTAACATCGCTAATACATACATACATGGCCCAGCGTGGTGACTAGAGGTGACGCACATTTGGAACGCGCGCGATTGTTTGAAGTTTATTTTCTCTAAAACTAAAACTAAAACAGATCCCACTCTAATATTTACATATCGCCTGCTGAGAGGAAGATCGACCTATCTCGGCAGCCAGCTCGAAAACGCTCTATCTCAAAAAACTTTTCAAGAACGCCCTATTTCAGAATTCGTTTCAAAAACGCCCTATATCAGCACATTTTTAATACATTTTGAAGTGAGATAGGGCGTTTTCGAACCGCATTCTGAGATAGGGCGTTCTTCAACCAAATTCTGAGATAGGGTGGTTTTAATAAAATCCCGAAATAGGGCGATCTTGAAAAGTTTTTACAGAACTGGCTGCCGAGACAGGTCGATCTTCCACTCAGCAGTTGATATACTATAGGAAATAAGTCAAGCTTTTCGTTTAGACAAGTAAAAATTAAAAAAAACATCAGATTTTGAGATATACTCATATTACCACTTTGACCTTGAACGTCAAATTTTCCCCAAAAAAGAACTTCAGCAAAAAATTATAGGTGCCACCAAAAAGCACGGAATGAGTTATAAGAGGTCAAAAATTTTGGATTCTCAATCATAAGTGTGACGTGAGATACGAACTTTAATAAAACATGTGATTCTAAAAAAAGTGGCAAAACGTGCATATTTAAACTCGTATAACTCGACAAAAAACCGCGATAGGAAAAAAATCCATTTAACCATTATTTACTAGTCCCCATAGCAACAATGTAGTAGAGTTTGAACGAAATCGTTGACATACAAAATTTTACCTGGACAGGTGAGGAATTTCGCCCAATATGTAAAATATGTACATATATGCCAAATAAGTATTCTATTATTTGCGAAGTATGCTAGACATCAATTGGAATAGTTTCGCATAAAAATCATTTATTGCTGGGTACTGAACAACTACTTAAGGGAAATAGGATGGACGAGACATTTACGAAAACAATCTACAGTATTATAACTTCCTTTAATATTTTCAATTTCTGCTTCGTTTTACGCCACGATCTTTTCACTGTATCACAAATTTTTATGTAGAATCGCTCACTGATTCCGACAATAGAGTTAATTTTTGTCTTTAAGGATACGTTTTCGAGATATTTGCAATTTACCGTTATTCGGCTTAAAAAAAAAGAGTGGTTCCACTTAATCACGTACATATATCTCAAAGCTTAAACAGACAGCAACGTTGATCCGGATTAACTCGGACTTAATTCGGATCAGCTGCAGTTAATTCCCGAGTTGATCCGGATCAACGCTGCCGTCTGTTTATGCTTTTACGAAACAATTGAACAATTGCAATGCGAAACCCGGCAAGTCAAAG
Source organism: Rhagoletis zephyria (assembly GCF_001687245.7). Taxonomy (NCBI): domain Eukaryota; kingdom Metazoa; phylum Arthropoda; class Insecta; order Diptera; family Tephritidae; genus Rhagoletis; species Rhagoletis zephyria. Next base: position 664,939 of record NW_016157108.1, read on the forward strand.
CCAATGAAATTATCTATAAGCGCGTATACATCACTATAGACTTTTCTGAGAAATTAATTAGTCATTCCAAATTTTTTGTTTTTTAGTGAAAAAATGGAAAAACTTCAAACTTTAACAGGGAAAAAATTTATAAAATAACAGTATGTTTAAATGTTTTGCTCTTGTGTTAAAGCCTGTTCCTTTAAAAAAAATAGAGCTACCAATGAAGAAAGTCGATGGATATATAAGAAAGTAATGACTGGTCAAATGAAAATGCGCAAGTATTTTTTGTATGAAATATGAGCAGAAAAACAGTGTTACTCATACGCCACATACACCTGAGTAAGTAGGGGGTTTGCATCGAAAGCAAGAGGTGTCAGAAATGATTAGATAATTTCTCAGAAACTATCAAGAGCTATCGAAAAGTGATGTACAAACGGTATATGGAGAATTTCATTAGCTTTCATTCCGTATTACGATTATTCAATTAGTTTGTAAGATATACGTGATTAATTGAAACCACTTTTTTAAGCTGAACAACTTTAAATTGCAAATATCTCGAGAAGTTATCCAGACAGAATTAAAAATATGTCGATTTTCGAAATCACCGAGCAATTCTACATAGGAATTCATGGGTCATCAAGCAACCTCTGGACCCGTCAGCTTACCGACTGACCCTGAACGGCATTCACAGGGAGTCTGTCTCGAGTTATGTAGACTCTAGACCTGTGAATGCCGTTCTAGGCATACCGCCCCCAGACATAGACGGGACGGAGCTTCATCTGCCTCGGGAGACACGAACGACAATAGCCCAACTTCGCTCTGGCTACTGCCGCAGGTTAAACTCCTACCTGAGTAGATTGAATGAGGATGTGCCAAATGAGTGTCCGGCATGCGGAGAGACCCCACATGACTCGAAACATCTCTTCGCATGCCCGGAAAACCCGACAACCCTAACGGCTTTGTCCTTGTGGGCCAAGCCAATAGAAGCTGCACGCTTCCTAGGGCTGCCGTTAGTGGAACTTGACGACAACGACTGCGATACCAACCGACCTGGGCGGGATTGTTGTAGCCGCTACAACAACAACATAGGAATTGGATAGTAGCATCCATAGAAAATTTTTTCTGTAGTAAACCAGTGTTATTTTATATAATTTAATTCAAATCAAAATCTACTATATATCTATACATACATACATAACGTACAATCGTATACACCCACCTCATAAACGCCGACGCATTTCCCATAATGTTGTATGCATAACAACTGTAGAGTCCGCTATCGCTTCGCGAAATATTGTGTACCAACAGTGTACCGTTCTCGATCAATGTCACCCGATTCATAACGTCACTGGCCTGCAGACTGACGTTTAGCATGTTGTTATCGTCCATAATAAGCGATGTTAGTGGCAAATGTCCGATTATTTTTTCGTTGTGATTGATGATGACAGGTCGCTTGTCCGGATCCGCGTGGTGGCGTAAAATCTTATTTGTAGGCGTTACCCAAATGACGTCTGGAGCGGGACTGCCCGAAAACATGCATTCCAGTTTTGCCGTCGAGTGTAGTTTGTGCATTTTCGACTCAGACGACTCCATTATGACCGGCTTCAAGCAATGCAGATGCTGCAGTACATTCACCATGTCGCCCGGATGGCCATGGTGACAAGTAAGTGACTCAATAAGCTCATCTATGTCATCGCCTGTGTCCACTGACGACACGTCCGCCAGCATGACGGGTCCCTCGTACAAGCTGCCAATGTGAACGGCACGCAGACGACGCAACGTTGAACTGCTATTGCTCAGCCACTCGCCCAACCAGTACATGCGACAATCGCATATGTAATCGTTGTATCGAATGTGTATGAAACGTAGTCTCGGCAAATACTGCACACTCTCCGGTATATAGACGAGCTTGTTATCGCGCACATTTAAACGCTGCAATTGACTAAGTTGCCCTATCTCTGCGGGTAAATGCTGCAAAGCATTTCCAGCCAGAAGGAGCTCGTGCAGATTGGGCGTATTGCGAAAGAGGGTACGAGTAAGCTGTGTCAATTGCTTGTTGTGCTGTATAGAAAGAATGCGCAAATTTGCCAGCACCTTCGGATCAACGTAATCATTGTTACGCGAAATGAAATTACCGATCTTCCCTAGCGGCGTTGAGTCAATGCGCAACAAAAGTAAGGCGCGTTGGGACATAAATACGCCGCTCGGCAGCTGGGTGAATTTGTTGTGACTCAAATCGAGCTGCTGGAGATTATGAAGCGGATGAAAGAGTATGGAGGAAACTGTGGTAATGCTATTCATCGAAATGTTCAACATAAAGAGGTTTGAAAGTGATTCGAATGCTTTGCGATCTATGCTGCTTATATTGTTTTCGGATACGTCCAGGTAGCGCAACTTTTGCAAATTGTGAAATGTGTTCTTGCCAATAGTCTCCATGGCATTGTTTTGCAGATACATCTCGCGCAGTTCCCCATTCAACGCGAAGAAATTATCTGAGAAGTAAAACAAACGGTTATTAGACAGATCGAGCGTTTGTAGATCCCGCATGCTTTGGAATAGCTGGAACGGCAATGTCCTTAAACGATTGTGCGCAATATAGAGTCGCTGCAGCTTTAATGCTCCGTTGAAAGTGTTGCGTGTCAAATTGCTCAGCATATTGCGAGTTAAATTCAACCCTTTTAATTCGCTGAGGTGGCCCAAGAACTGCTGACTCAACTCATGTATACGATTGTCGTCCAATCGCAGCTCGATCAAGTGATTCATGTGCTGGAATTCGGAGAGTGCACAGCTCTGTGTGTCTATAGCGTTGCGCGTTAGCTTCAACATTAGCAAACGGCGCACCGTCTGCGGTTGAGCCCAATGGGTGCAATCCAGTTGATTAGCCGTCAAATCAAGGGATTCTAAATTCTCGAAATTCGATTTATGACTCGAAAAAAGCGTTTCCAATTGTTGGTCATGCACATTGCTATACGACCACTTGAAGTTTCGCACACTTTCGTACTGTTGCAATTGCAATGACGACGCATCCTCGTTGACATAGCAATGCTGCAGGATTATGTAACCATAATTGATATACATTTTGGAACGCAGTTCCGCATTTACATTACTGATGGTGGTGTTCTCGCAGAAGAGCTTGAAAATGTTCGCATCATCAGAACTGCCACTGTCGCCAATCCGTTCAAATATGGTGTCTGCATCTGCACCAACAGCTCCGCCGGCATTTACTTCCGCACCAGTTGGCACGGAACTCATACCGTCCATTACGAATGAAGGTATTGGAATTTTATAACCCAGCACGGAGATTTCATGTTCATACTTCTTCTGTGGCGGTTGTCGCGGTGGCTCTTCTTTTGCAAATGTTGATATGCATGAGGCTTGTTGCTGCTGATTGACCGAAAATGCCGCTGAGGTCAATGCTGAGGGCTCATCTGTTAGCTGTTGGTTTTGCTTTAGGAAATTATTGCGTACAGCGTCGAAAGTTGCGCTACTTGCTGGTGACGCTTTCGATTTTACTGGCGCTCCACTCTGTTGTTGTGCTGCTTCTGAGCTAACTAATGGTGATTCGTCTGCGACTAAAGCTACGGAGGCGGCGTCCGCAACACTGTCGACGACGGTCTTATAGGCATTCCCATCTACATTTGCAGCCAGCGAGACTGCATATACATCCACAGTAAAAACACTTGCAAAAATTAGGAATAGAACCAATATCAGGGAAATCTTGGATATTGTTTCCATTTTTCAGTATATAATTTTAGAAATTTGTATGGCATTATGTTGACATTTTTCAGCGGCATATTATACCTGAAAATAAGTAGTAAAAGGAATTTTAGTTTTGGCACAAACTTAATTTATAATAGTCAGTTGTTGGATGTGCTGTTCACGTGGAATAATCAATTAGACTTTACAAACGTACATTCTACTAGATTAATGCAATTGAAGCGAGCCATATTTGGAGAAATTTTAGAATACGGACGGTAAACTAAAAAAAAAAGTGTGGTGTCGGGAGGAAGAATAGGACACCCTCTAATTTCGAAACCTACACCTCTTCTTCTAGCAACCCTATGGTTTTTGTTAATAATTAATAAGACGCAAAGTACCACGAAACTTGGTGCTGCCAAATTGTCGCTATATATTATTACGAAGTAAAAAGATTTTGCGTTCGTTCGAAAGAAGAATCATCCCATTGGTTTAATTTTTTCCGCGGTAAATGCAAAATAAGGGAACGATTCAGGGGGCAAACAAGTTTTTTTACTTCCATCAAAAGATATACATATGTAGATACATGGATATGTACATACATATGTACGTATTAGACCGATTCAAAAAAAAATCGACTAACTTCTTTTTTTCTGTTCAATACCTCCGGGGGGATGTCAAATGATGCCTGTTAGAAGCGCAACCCTTAATTATAATAATAATAGATTGGCGCTTACACATATGTTAGTGTTTGGCCTAGCTTCTCCTCCGACTTGTGGCGTGCGCCTTGATGTTGTCACACAAAGCGGAGGGACCTACAGTTTTACGCCGACTCCGAACGGCGATTGTATTTTTATGAGAAACTGTTTTTCATGGTAGAAATACACTCGGAGGTTTGCCATTGCCTGCCGAGGGACGACCGCTGTTNTATATTTTTTGCGATGTTGCTTTGACCAGGGCTTGAACCCAGGTGTTGATGAGTGAAAGCGCGCACTGCTACTACTAAGCCATAGCGGCCGATCCCCTTAATATTAAGTTTAAAAGGTCGCGCATGGCGATTTTCTATTTTCCATAAAAATAACTTAGAAAAAAATTGTTTTCAAGTCAAATTAATGCCATGATTAATTGTAATTTTTTCTCCTAAATTATCATTTTTCACAAAAATCCTGCAAATTGTAATTCCCTGTTAGAGAAAGGTATTAAAATCATTTTTAGTGAAAAAATCATAGAACAAACTTTCGAACATAACTCAATACAATAGAAAGGATTTTAATTAATTTTTCCCCTAAATGGGGGAGTTTCACATCCCTATGTTGTTGTTGTAGCAGCATACAAATTCCCCAAAGAGTTTTTGGGGAGTGTTGCTGGAGTGACAGTCCTTGGCCAAATATGAATCTGGGTCGTTCCGGTTACGTAGGCCCGACTGTCGTGCTATAATCCGTCGTAGATTCTATTTTGCTACGAATCGTAAAATTGGTATGCTGAAATCCGCGTTGTCGTATCGTGATTTCGAAATTCGGAGGCCATCTTCGAAATTCGTAATGATAGTATGCCTGAATCCGATGTAGCTGTCATTTTTATGTATTTGTCGGAAATTTTGTACAAAGAGCAACTACTGTCAGAGCGAAACAAATTGTTTTAAAAAATCAATAAAATAAAGTGTGTAAACGCAAAAATATGTAAGTTGAAGTGTAAATAGAAAAAAATTTGATTATTATTAAATATTTCCAACATATCAGGTCGAAGATCACAACAAATCGGTCGCAATACGAAAAATGCATGGGCGAAAGGCCGGACATTGCTAGAGGCTTTGCAAAATGTTTAAAGTTTTTGTCAATGTTTTTGAGAACGTGGATTGCCCACATCAAAATCTTTCCCCCAACACCATGTTGGCAGGTTCCTTCAGCGGAAAATCTTCGCCCGAACTCTTCCTCCATAATTATTTTTTCTGTCAAAGCTGGTAGTGCCGTTGATATTTACGATCGAATTACAGCATACCACCAATTTTCGATTTTTCGGAACAGAACTACGAATTCGTAACTACGAAGATGCGGATTACAGAATACGGGTGTTAGTAAAATTAATTTGCAAGACTAAAGCAGGGATCACACGATTTGTATATTTGTACAGATCTGTACAATTTCACAGTTGCAAAGTATTGTTAGGAAAGTTATTATTGAGCTGAACTAATTTCTTCTAGAAAACACCACTCTGTGGCTGCCAAAATGTACAAATGTAAAAATCGTGTAATCCCTGCTTTACCTTGCAAATAAATTTTACTAACAACCCCCCATTTTGGGGGAAAAATTAATTAAAATCCCTTCTATTGTATTGAGTTATGTTCGAAAGTTTGTTTTATCATTTTTTCACTAAAAATGATTTTAATGACTTTTTTAACAGGGAATTACAATTCGCAGAAATTTTTTTTTTAATTTTGCAGTAGTTAATGATAATTTTAATTATCTTGCCTTAAATAGGAGAAAAACTTTAAGTTTGAATAACCGTTAAACCAGTAGGTTTATCTAAAAATTATATAAGACGTTTTTTGTAGAGCGTCAAGTTTCCGACAAAAATTTGTATCTCAATTTTTAGTCCGATAATTTATAGCCCAGAAAACTAGTTCCAAAGTTAAAAACAATTTTCTTCTAAGCAATTTATATGGAAAATATAAATCCGCCATGCGCGACCTTTTAAACTTAATATTAAGCGTTGCGCTTTTAACAGGAAGTTAGTCGATTTTTTTTTTTGAATCAGTCTAATATGTATGTACGTATGTCCATTAGACCACGTCAAGAAAAATAAAAGTCATGCAATGCGACCGAAATCCAACTCAGATTTTAGTATTTGGTATAGTAATGCTGGTCCATGAATCTCTACGATAATTCTAAGAGGTCGCGCACTAAGAGTTTATTTTTCCCATAGGAATAACAAGTAAGAAAATTAGTTATTCTCTTTTGAGGTCGACATTATTTTGTAGGATCAATCAAAACTGCCGAAACTGTAAGAATACATTGATTATACATGTTATATAAACTCAGATTCTTTAAATTCCAAAAATTGTTTTTTGCAATTACCAGATTTGACCCAAACCGGGCAAGCGATTAAAAAAGACTAATTTACGAAATCTGAGCCTGCCTAATAGTTAAATAGCATATAATCAATGAATTCTTATAGTTTTGAGCTTTTTGATTGATCCTAGAAAATTAATTTACCTCAGAAGAGAAGAACTCATTTCCTAAAAAACGCTAGATGCTCCTGGGAGAATCATTACTATTACTATACGAAATACCAAAATCTGATTCGGATTCCGGTTGCATTGCAGGATTTGGTCTAATGTACATACATATGTATGTACGTAGTTATTTCGGAATTTGAAAGAGAGTTCTTACACATATTTCTAGCTCAACAGAAAACATATGAATTTCCATGTTCCAGGCGAACGCCCATTTCCTAAAAATTTATCTTATTTTCCGCTAAAAGGTCATTGTAAATATCTATTTTGAGTGAATCAGCTTCAGCAGTTACTAAAATATCGCAGTTTTCATATTTCCTCCAAATACCGTTATATGGGAGGTAGGCGTTGTTATTGTCCGAACACGAGTTATCGTGTGCACAGAAGGACGGACAGAGAGTCACGGTTTAATCGATTTCTCGTTTTGTTCTGAGCATTTTTGTAGTGGCCACAAATGTATATGATCATTGAGCGCCATTTAATGTTTGCTATTATTGGGGCACATTCATAGTCGGAATAAAGTCGACTCTAAAGTTAGTTGTACCTTTCTTGACAGATATTCCATAGAAAATTATATCAAAAAGCTGCAACTATCTTTATAATCGACTTTATTGTGACTATGAATATGCCCAATGTGTTTTAAAATGGTCTAAACTGCGACAATACATTAGTCTTTTCAGACCGTCTGAAACCAGTTTAGTACGGGTATTCAAATACGACGTTTGAATGTGTGAAAAAGAAGAAATAACTGAATTTCGGTGTGCCTTTCAGACTTAAGCCATAGGGGGACTAGTGTCTTCATGTTGATTGATTTTTAGGAAACACAATTTTTTGTTAGTTTGTTATAAATTCATCAAAGAATTTGTGTTTTCTTTAACTGCTTTACCAAGAAGAGAAATCCTGGAATCATTGTAATTAATTAAAATTATTTAAATAATTAATTTTAACATTGAAATAATAATATTTGCTTAAATAAAAACAAGTAATTTTTAAGCAAAAAACCGACTTCAATTCTCATATAAAATATTACCGTTAATTTCTTCACGATCCAATGATCGGATCTAAACCAAATGGGACCACCGCTGAGATACCACCTTTCTTTAAAAAAAAATAATTATAGAAATCATTTAACGTGATCCAAAGCAGGGTCGTTGCGAATATTATTCCGAAATAAAAGTCCTTTCCGGATAATAAACAAATCTCCTGTCCAAATTTAACAAATTTGGTATCATATTAAATAGGACTGAAATAGCTTTTAACCAGAAATAACGAATGACCTCCATTTATATTTTTTGTTTATAATTTAATAGTAAATAAAAGCATATACCTGACACAAGGTTTCTTCTATGGTAATTAATTAACATTTTTTATTGAAATATTTTTGATGGGGGGCTTTCCTCGTTTAGACATTTCAGTTTTAAAGCTATTTAAGTCCTCCTTCATTTGAGACCAAACTTGCTTAATTTGGATAAGAGGTTTGCTTATTATCCCGAAAGGACTTTTATTTCGGAATAATATTCGACACAACCCTGGTCCAAAGTTATGCGGCGACATACATAAAAAAAATATTCCGACGAATTGATAACTCCTCCTTTTTTTGAAGTCGGCTAAAAATCGTTTTTACTTAATAACTTGTTAGAAATAACTAAAATAGTGTATGATATTTTGTAGGGACTTTTCTTTTGTTCGAAGGGAGTTGTTATGTCAGTTTTAGCGATTAAAAAAAAACATGTGGGATCACTAACGTAAATATGAATATTTATTGGTATATGACTGCTAATGCTGAGTGTACTATCTGTCGTTGAATAACAATCAAACTATCAGCAAATTAAATCAAATTCCAATGCAATTGGAAATTATTTGTTGTCTTACTTTGACCATCGCTCTTCTTGACCTTGATTATATGAGTGGTAGACTAGGTGATTTAATGGGTGGTATGGGTGGTTCTACATAGTTCTACTTAGCTAAGGCAAAAATCGAAACCAATCACAAAACTCAGTGAATAACTATGAACAAGTATGTAATAATGTACTCATACATATGTACGTGTATGTACATACATATGTATGTTTCGACTACATTTCTTTTGTTTTTTAATCTTTAGTATTTTTTTATAAAAGTGTTGCTCATTTTATACTTACTGCATATATTTTAGAAAAGATAGCTAAAAATTATACAAAATTAAGTTTTCTTTAGTCCTTTCATCATATAAAGTAAAATTCTTCGTCTTTCAAAAAAGCAAAAAAAAAACGCCCGCGAACCTGTTCATATTTTCGTATAAAGACAAATTAATTAGCATGCAAATTGCTTTAAACTAGTCATTAGAAATAAATAGTGATATTTTAATTTGTTTAATGAAAATATTTTCAAAAAGGATTTGAAAATATACATTTAACAACTTCAAATTTTAAGATATTTATGATAGATGGTATACTAGGTACGTATGCAGCCTCACGGTTTTTATACAAGCTTATAGCCTATTTTCACCAAACGCTTCACTGCAGTTAAGAGCTCAGATAAGTTACAATAATTTTAACGAGGGCTAATCGACTAGGATTATTCCTTAATTTTTGCTTTTTTCCTTTCGTTTTATTGTACTTAATACGAGCAACTACCTCCTTCGAGTTGTAATCTGCTTTTTACAATAAGCATCAACTGCAGTTAAGGCTTGGTGGAAATAACTATTATACTTTTTTTTAATTACCTCCTAGTACAATTACCGTTTTGTCAAAATTTCAGATTTGAGGGAATAATTTAAAATATATTTTCCTGCATATCCTGGAATCGTGACTTGCGAAGCTAACGGTGTGAGGAAGCGAAGGGTTTGGTGAAAAATTTGCATTAAAAGTGTTCGCAATGAAAAGAACTTGCAAATTTTAAGTGTGTTCGCCAAATGTATTCGATTCGCAAGTGGTTGTAAACAAGCTGTGCTATTAAAATGAAATTATTAAAATAAAGTTTTAAAAAAAAATTCTGCAATAAATCTAAGTTCAGAGAACTATTTTTTGAAAAGGGTGAGCAGCGCCTGAACGTGGCCTCAATCAGGCGACATTAAAGGGATAATTCCAATCCTCTAGAGCTACTGCCTGAACTGTAAACAAAAGATAATACTTTGAAAGTTTTCATTTATTATCTGTTTGTGTTCAGATTAAAAGCATATTCCAAACTTCCAAACGAAGCTGTAGTATGATGGTTAATTCACAGAGTAACGACTTCGTTCAGCTTCAATACCTCCGCTCCTTAAAGCTTGCGCAGCTTTTCGATTTTTCGCAAAAGCACGGCAATGACTTCAAGTTGGAAATTCAGGTGGTGCTTCAGTTGATAGAGGAAAATATTTTCAATCAGTGTTCGCTTTTGTTACACCAAAGGCGCGCACTCCACGGGACTAAAATTTCAAGTTATTGTTTTGTTGTTATTTTCACAATATTCTGTAAATGCAAACTACATTGTAGAATGTTAACATTGTTAAAACTATTATAAACTAAAATATTTGACATACTTTTAAATTTTCGCTCCTTAATACGTTCCAAAAAACTTCCCAGCAACCACAATTATTATATTTTAATTACCATTTGTCATGATTTTTGGATGACTCCGTTTTGTGCTGAGGGAATTATACTCATATTTGTTACCAAAATAATTTAAGATTTATTTATAAAACTTAAAACGGCATTAAAATAATAAAAATTGAATGATGTGCACCAAAAACACGTCAAATTTGTTATCAAAATTACACAGATTTTTTATAATAAATAAAGTTACATTATGAACTCATATTAAAATAATTTTAAAAGTAAGTAATACAAATCGGTTCTGGATATTCGCCTATATACCAAGACCGTAAGCATTCGATTTATTAGCAAAAGAAAAATGCCAAGAAATTACCAGTACCCGGTGGTTATCACACAGTATACGATTTTTACAGAGGTTACACTTCAGCAGTCCATAACAACATTAAACTAAACTAAGAGTAGAAGAACTTAAACGTTATGTCCATGTGTTTCAAGTGCCAAGTGTTTGTTATGTCATAGCATAAGATACCAAAAATATAAATGTATGCATTATTAACTCAATTCACTAATGGTTATGATTCACTTGATGAACTATGTATTTCTTTAATTTTCTCACTCTATACTACTCGTTTAACAACTTCTAGGTAAGAACGTTTAATTCAGCATGAAGCTCGCAAGAAAATTACCACTTGAAATTCAAACTAATTTATATTTTATTGTTCATCCATTATTGCCAACAACAACGCACGAAAGAAATTTCACAAGTGCAGACTGCGCCGTATTCCAACAAATGCCTCTGCATTGCCACTAACATTACGACTGTAACTGGCGCTTTCATCCGCCAGCTGAGCGAACAAGTAAATACATACATACTGGCATTTTTTCCAAGTTAGAAAATAAAAAGAGTGTAAAAAACAAAACGAAAATTCGATAATTTAATTAGACGAAAGCGATAAGAAGAGCTGAGTGCAATTCTCTTTATTTGCTTCTCAGCCGTTTCCAATGGTTTACAGCTTTTTTCTTATCAATAAATTAACGCGGATGCAAGGCACATAAATACTGGTAGAAGCCAGTGATAGGACTTCAAAAAAAAATTGTGTGGTAGAATCTGGAAAAAAATGTGGTAGATCTCATGTTTTGGACCAAACTTTGTACAAAAATCAAAAAAATTCTGCAAGGTTTCACCTAAATTGCAAACATTTTTATTAGAATCTAAAAAAAACTAATTTTAGTATAATAAAGTGCAAGATTGAAGTTGCTAAAAATTGCGTTGAGGTTTGGCAATTTTTTTTCTTGACAGTGTAAAGCAGTTCCTTCCACATTTTTCGATCATATTTTGAAAGATTTCTGCAACCTTACGGAGTGCTGCCAGCTTTTCTTTTTATCACATCACGATGTAGCGAACAAATGTGGCACGTTCCAGAAACCCCTACTTGGGATTTGCAGATTTTGACAATTCTCAAGTAAAAGTAAACAACGCTTTAGAAACTTTAGATGCACGAAATTTGCTACTTTCACAAAAATCGCCGTTTTTTAACATTTTCGCTTTTAATTCTTTTTTATAAATCATATATTTTGCAATTTAAGACAATAAAACCACGTTTCCTGTCGAAAAATTGAATATTGAGAAAATTTACTATTTGACGGTTTATTTTATTCTCCCATTCTAGTTAGTGTTTAGTGTTGGAAAACTTTTGCTCTTAAAATTAAGAAAATTATCTCGAGCAAAAATAAAACTACTCAAAAAACGCGAATATGTGGTAGATTTCAGACCTTGTGTGGTAGATGTGGTAGATGCTCAAAAAAGTGGCCGATCTACCACAATGTGGTATGAGTCCGATCACTGGTAGATGCCAAAATGACGTTGCTCTCATGAGAACCAAACCTTTAAACTTCAACTTGGTTTTGTTTTATTTCCTATATTTCGTTACGCTTTAAATGTCATGTCGTTTGTTTTTTTGAATGTTCGTTAAAAACAAATTTGAATTAACATTTAAATTTTTGTAGTTGTGCGGTTTATACTTAGTGTATGTGTTAAAAATGCAACACCTGAAGCGTCGTTTTTATGTGGTGTTAAATATAAATCAGATACCACTAATTTTTTTAACGTGCCTCAATGCCCTTCGCGTAAGGAGTGTTGCGAAAGCAGCTGTGGGGCAGAGTTGCAGCGAAATGCCTTACTGTGCGTTAAATATTTTAAAGCAGCAGATTTTATAAATGCACCGGGAGGTACAGGAAAGGCACGTTTGATGCCAAGTGCTGTTACTATGACTCAATGCGAATTTATACAAGGTAGTGTTGTAAAATCAGCTGATTTCTTCGCCTTAAATGTATTTTGTTTTTGCTTTTACTGATTTGACAGCACACCCATCAAAAGCAAAAACAAAATACATGTAAACTTTGGAGCGAATTGAGATTTGACATAACACCCTCCATACAAAATACATGTGGTTGTCGTTGTTGTAATCTAAATTCGCCAGTAACACCACCTTGTATAAATTCGCCTTGCTATGACTCGTATGCCGGAAAGTCCCTCCAACAACACTGCAACTCATAAATCAAAGACAGAAAACAACAAACAAATTAACAAATTTTAACTAAAGAAAATAAATAAATAAAATTAAACTTCAAATTTACTTAAAAACGTCAACCAGTGAAATGTAATTTTTTATTTTTCCTTACACACGCTCAGTTTTATTTTTACTCTCCCGAAAACTTTGACTTTTGTAGGTTTGACGTCAAATTGGCTTCTACCTGTTTTTATTGTACCATGCGCGGATGTGAAAGGCGTGTTTTTATTAAGTTTGCGCCTGTCACTCATGAAAATTGTTTGATATTGACAACATTTGTTATAAACTTTTTTTCTCGTTATATTATGACATATGGGTGTTTCCTGCGTTACGGACGTTCCGTTTGGAGACACTTTTTTCATCATAAAAACTATACTTACTACTTACTATCCGTCCCATTTTTAGAGGTTTGTCGCCTTAAAGAAAAATCTTTCCGTACAAATATTATACCTGGATAGGTGGTCTATCGGAATATGCAATAAAATTTTATTTCTTGCAAAAACCCGATGTTTAACACCTTACCATAAGTTTTCTAAAAAAAATACAAATGTTGATTCTCACAAAATAAACCATCTCGTCATAAAGAAAAATATTTTAAAAATAGTTCTTGAAAAACCCCATTTTTTTAACCGCGTTTTTTATAGACAATTAAACAAGGATTACGATGGTATAATTATAAAACGCTAATTTACTGGTCTTCACTATGCAAATCAACTTCAAAAAGTTCAACTGTTAATAGCTAAGTTAGCTTTAGGACAATCTTGACCATCTTATATATAGAAATATTAAGCCCGTTTCTTTAGCTTTAAAACGACGTTAAGATGAAGTCTCCACGATGGGCAGAACCCGAGATTTGAAGGAGTACATGTTTAGACAGAAACACGAAAAAATGCTAGCTTTGACAGATCATATCTCCAAAGAAAAAAGCGAAAAAAAATGCTCGAACACGTGTATAGAATCATAAAAAAAAAATTTAAGCGAATCGGAGACATGACATAATTTTTTTACGAAATCCGTCCGACTTAAAAAAGAATGTCTGACATACTTTGTATGAAAAAAAATGCGTAACACCGTCAACAAAAAAAAAAAAATCCAAAAATTAGTGATAAGCCTTACCGACTTAAAATTGCACTTTATTACTAAAATTTAATGATTTTTTTTAACAAATTTTACGGGGTAAAAATCTCGAGAAAATCTGTGATGTTATTATAAGGATACTGTTTCAGGGAAAACAGTGTGGAAAAAATTTGCAAAATTATTTTTTGTCCCGTATTCGGCTCTCATAAATATGGTCACCGTAACTATACTAGGCTCTGAATGACCACAAATTTTTTTCATGAGTAGTCATCATCAATACCTATCTGAAACCAATAAAAATATTTTCCACAAATGTTATATGGTAAGTGCATAGCGATTAAAAGAACCCGTTCGGACGTTCCCATAATGGAACTCGTATAGAAGATGACTAATGATTCTTGCAAAATTCTGCGAATCTGTTAACGGTACAAAAAAATAATGTATGAATGGTTGTTAGAATAATAAGCAGTGTTAACCACTGCGTCAACTTAAACTTCCCAATGATATTTAATAGCTGCCAAAAACTGTTCAAAGTTGTTCGGACGTTCCCGTTCGGACGTTCCGGTTTTTTAGAATGAGATAAAATTGTTGTTTAAGAATTTAAACACACCCGTTTTTTAATGCAAATATGAGGTTTAATTGTAAATAATATAAAGCACTTAAGCCCTGAGTAGCTAGTGGGTGACAGATAACAACATCAACAAAAATAAGATCAATTAACACTATTTCGCATACTGGTGCGAAATAAAGCCAATTGACATTATTTCCTTTCCAAAAGCGAAATAAAGTCAACAAAAATTTGACGCGAGCGCGAATATTGTCAATTGACCTTATTTCCGTTGATCTTGGTGTACTTTGTTTTGCTAATGTCCTTGAACTCATTTTTAAAAAGCTGATATACTTCGTTTAGTGTCAAAACCATGTAGAGCTTTGGTATAGACAAGTCTTGCTTACTTAAAAATGTTTCTTTTCTTCCTGCTGCTTGCACAGTTTTTATACCCGATCGCACTTGTGCGCAAGGGTATTATACCTTTGTTCACATAACGGTTGTTTGTAACAGGCAAAACGGATCGATATTGATATAGACAAATGGATACATAAATGATCAGAATGAAAAGATAAATCGATTAAGCGGTGACTGCCTGTCCGTGCGTCCGTCCATCTGTTCACACGATAACTCGAGTAAGAATTTAGATATCTTAATGAAACTTGGTACGTGCACTTCTTTCCGGCGTAGGACGGATGGTATTGAAAATGGGCCTACCACGCCTACCTCCTATATAACGGTAATTTTCAGAAATACCAAAACTGCGATATTTTAGTAACTACTGAAGATTATTCACTCAAAATAGATATTTACAATAATTTTAAGACGAAAAATAATAATACTATAAATCTTTGAAAAATGGGCGTAGCCACGCCCACTTATCGTTACATCTGTATATCTTGGTAACCGCTGCACCAATTTCTTCCAAACTTGGCACAGTTTTTGGCCTTGGTACAGCAAATTTTTGAAATCGGACAATAACGACGCCCACATCCCATATAACGGTAATTTAGACAAATACGAAATCTTCGATAAATCAGTAAATATTAAAGCTAATTTATTCAAAATTGATGCTTGCAACAATTCATTACTAACAAATACGTTTATGATAAAATTTTGGGAAATGGGCGTGGCGCCGCCCACTTATGATACCATATATGTATCTCGGTAACCGTTCTACCAATTTGTACCATGGTTATTGTGCTTGCCACATAAAAGCAAAACGTTGAAAATTATTGAAATCGGACTAAAATGACGGCCGCTTTTCATATAAAGGTAAATTTCAGAAATGATTGAAGGAAGCTAATTTACTCAAAATTGATACATCCCGGCTTACCATGTGGTGAAAAACATATATTTAATACTTGCGGAGGGTATTTAATGTTCGGCTCCGCCCGAACTTTGACTTTCTTACTTGTTTTAATTTAGGGTTCTCATTTTCGCATTTCGCCTCCTCATTTGCACTATCATAGTTGTCTAATAATTTTTTCATAATGCTTTTTCATCTTTTTTTATGGCTTTATTGTCTACTTTTGTACTTGCCAAAATTCGAAGAAACTAATCCCTGTTTTTTGTTTTCAATGAATCTTTTTTGCGCAAGTTAGTCGCATCTTGGTGCTTTTTTGCCATGATATGATCATTTTTCATTTTTCTCCTATAGTTTTTTTTCTTTCGATCTCTCTTTTTTTATATTCCGCCCACTTTTCTTCATCTTTCTTCAAATTCCGTCTCCACTTCATTGTACTCTCAGCCGTGCTTTTAACGTTCGTTGAAGTCATGTCTTCGTACAAGCAGAAGTATTTACTATATCTATGTATATGGGCAAATCTACCTATTTTAGGTACACTCTCCAAAAAAAAAAAATTTAATTTTTAAATTTGTGAGCACACCTATGTTTTACATATCATTTTTTTCGTATTCTCCTAATAAATCGATTAATACAAGTGTAATTCATTCTCATCCAGTGCTTCCAAAGTTAGGCGAGGAATAAACATGAAATAGAAAACAAAAGAATAAGCTGGGTTCAAATGACGTTGTTCAAGTTGTAAATTTTGAGCAAAGATTTTGAAAGTTGAACTAACTTAACTGGGGCGATCTAAATTCAATGGTATCCCCCGTTTTTCCAGATTGGCTCGGGTTTTCGAGATAACGGTATTTGAAAATGTGATTAAATTTTAACTATTTTATAAATAACTCTCTCAGTTTTGAAGTTATTTTACTAAAATTTTGCACATAACGGTTTTTTAATATTACCTTAATTATTCCTTAAATTATCAAAATGGATGCACTTTAACGTATAGCTCCAATACAACTGATTACTTAGATATGTTTTTTTTGCGCTATAACTCTAACTTCATATCTGAATAATAAATTGTTTGCATGCTATATGTTAAAGTGAACCTATACTAAATTTTTAACTGCTTAATTGGAGGAGTTATAACGCAAAACAACGTATCTGGACAATCAATTGTATGGAAGCTAGATTTTAGAGTGAACCGATGATGATTTTATGAGATAGTGAAGGAAATATTAAAATACAAGCGTGTGCAAAATTTTAGTAAATTATCTTTAAAACTCAGGGACTTTTTTATAAAATAGTTAAAATTTAAGCAAAGTTTCAAGTACCGCTATCTCGAAAAAATAGCCAATAGGGTAAAACTGAGGACGCAATTGAATTTAGAAGGCTCCAATTAAGTAAGAGCAACTACCATAACCTTTGTCGAAAAAAATTTGATTTGATACCACGCTCGAAATATTCTGACTGCAAGAAGGAGCATAATTAAAAGTACTAAATCGGGGTTTTACACACTTCTAGAGAACATTTTTTTGAAGCATTTTACAGGTATATGCAACATTAGAAGGACTAGTAGTTATATTATATTTAGATCGTTTCAACGTATTTTACAAATGTGCCTTCAATTAAGATATTTATACTCGAGCGCACTTATGCACAAGGGTATATTAACTTTGTTCACATAACGGTTGTTTGTAACAGCCAAAACGAATCGAGATAGATATAGACAAATGTATACATAAATGCTCAGAATGAATAGAGAAATCGATTAAGCCATGTCTGTCTGTCCGTCTGTCCGTCCGT
>NW_016157108.1:682881-683040 GCF_001687245.7 Rhagoletis zephyria
GGTTACAGTCCGATTTCGCCCATTTTCAATACCAACTTACCTTGAATTAACGGAAACCTACATACCAAATTTCGTTAAGATATCTCAATTTTTGCTCGAGTTATCGTGTACACGGGTGTATTCCGCCCATAGTAAATACATGAAAACCAAAAGTGAAAA
>NW_016157108.1:683050-697654 GCF_001687245.7 Rhagoletis zephyria
TTTTTGTAATTCATTTTTAATGCTTTCTTCTGTGACTAGTCAGATATACGTGTTATCAGTGCACTTGCATAATATTCTAGGGACCGAAAATAACAGTTATTTTTTTACGAGTTAAATTTGGCCTAATCTTTTTTATTCCGAAATAAACGTCCTTTCCGGATAATAAACAAACCGCTTATCCAAATTAAACAAATTTGGTATCATATGAAAGGTGACTGAAATAGCTTTTAAACAGAAAAAAACGAACGAAAAAATCTGAATAAAAAGTTGAAAATTTGCAGATTTTTCATAATTTTTGAACAAAGTTTGATATCTGGATTTATATGGTGTTTGTTATATAATGAGCTAGACTTTTATCGAAAAATAATAAACATTAAATAAAAAAGCAAAATAGCCAAAATTGATCAAAATGTTGCTGGCTTAATTAGCTGATCACAAGTGTACCTGATCCAAGGTTTGTTCTATGGTTACTAATTACAATTTTTTATTGAAATATTTTTCAATATGTGGCTTTCCTCGTTTAAACATTTCAGTTTTAAAGCTATTTAAGTCCTCTTTCATTTGACACCAAACTAGTTTAATTTGGATAAGCGATTTGTTTATTATCCGGAAAGTACTTTTATTTCGGAATTAAAATATTTGGCCAGGTTTAACTGGTAAAAACTGTAATTTTCGGTCCCTTCAATATTCGCATTCGCAAAAGATCCGCATTGATTTTTGCGAATGCGAAAGCGAATGCGAATGTCAAAATTAATGCTGAAGCTCCGCGGTTGCGACTGCGAATGCGAATATTCGCAACAACCCTGATATGAACCTGATACGGCGCAATAAGCAGGTGTAGTAATAAGGCAGCATTATCTGTTCATTTTCTGACATTCGGTTGCCTTATATTTCACAATGTTGCCTTTATTCGTTGAACGTTTTATGTGTTGCTTCTTTGGAAGTATGTAAAGATATTTTGGGGCAATTTGGTCATTATTATTTGCTTGCAACATTGTTTTTTTCTAAAATTTTCCGTTTGAATTTTTGTGGGAAATTTGTTTTTTTCTAAAACTTTCCGTTTGAATTTTCGTGGAAATATACTATATAATTTATTTGTGATTAAAAAATTAATAATGCCTAAGCCAAGCTGTGTAATTTGCAGAAAAATTTGGTCTTATGAAGGCGTCCGTTTGTTCCATTCACCAGCGGAGCAGGTAAGGCTGAATACGTTGGATATTTCAAATATTTAATGGCGAAGTCATTTCTGGCACCACCAACTTCTTCGAAAAATTATTACCGCACAGCCAGACCTTCCAATAAATGTGAAAAAGCTATTTTTTAAGTGCAGGATGCATTTCCGTATAAATTATTTAAATAAGCGCTTGAAAGGCAAAAAGTATAATTGATTAATTTTTATAAATCTCTCATATTCAAATTTATTTATTTAAACCTTATAACCATTAATCAGGGCTGCCAGACGTTTAAGAGTCTAAAATCCGTACAAAGACAAAAAGTGGTGGGTGGAAATAATAATATAATAACGTAAAATAAAGAAACACATATTTCACTAGTCCTATTTATTGATTGCTTCACAGACAACCTTATTATTTTTCTGACTAGAGCTTTTTAACAAGCAGTGTGTTCTTAGTTTATGAACATGTAACAAAACTTTTCAGGTGTGTTTCGACCCTACCGAGTAACAATATAATTTTTGAAGCGATGGTTAAAGTTAGAAAGAAAGTTAGAACTCTCCATTTTTTTAATTAAAAAATGCGTTATTTTCGTACTCGAGGGACTTATATATTAACAGCTTGACTATTTTTCACCCGATTTTAAAAATCAAACATGAGAAGAGGATTTATAGGCCTTTAAAATTATGTATAACAATCTATTGGTAGACTTCGATTGTTGGGAGTCGGAGAAACCATGTTTTAACGGAAAAAGTCATATTTTAAAACTGTGATAAATTAACCGAAATAAAGCCATTCTTATTCAGAAATGTCCAACGAAATCAATAATACTATCAATAATATCTACTGAGAATTAATTCAACTCATCAAGTAGAATCTTCATTCCTTTACCAAAAACTAATGCAAAGGTCCCTTTAAGGATCTCCGACAAGAAAAGCCACGCATACTCGCGCCATAGAGAGTGGCGGCCATTTTTATTTCACGAGACCAGCTTCAGCAGTTTTTCAAATAACATAAAGTGTATTTAAATATTAAAAATGTATGTAATTTATTCTATATTTACTTAATCATATCATTTATAAGATGTGTCTTAACAAAGCTGAAGTAAATTTTCAAAAATCCAATAACGAATCCAATATAATGGCGTTTAAGAATTATGTATAAAAAAGTTACTGAATTTTTATGAAATTTGGTATTTAGCGGTTCTTAAGTTCACTCATTACAAATTTCAAACAAGTTTTTTAAAATTCAAAATGCAAAATCCCATATGGCGTCCGAAATTTCCGACAATTCATACCTGAAGAGCTTTATTTAAAAATGAGAAAACTGAAGTTTTGGAAAAGACAAATTTCGTATAAAATAAAAAAAAATCTTAAAAAAACTGTTGGGTCCTAGATCAAATTGTTTGGGCTGAGCATATAGCAGACTGTTATTATTTCTTAATTTCATCATAAATTCTTTTTAGATATGTTTCCTCGTATATCTATATATATAAAAATGGTGTGAAAAATGGGGTACTCTTTATGAATTTGTACAACGATTTTGGGTTGCTGTGCCCAAACGCGTGAATCGAATCAAAAACCTTTTACACACACTTGTAGACAACAGTTCACGCTTTATTACAAAAATAAAATTTACCATATCTGTCATATCACTAATTTGGTATTTTTCGCAAGTTTCCAAGCTGAGCTGTCAAAAAAAATCCACGAAATACCTCTGCAAAAGGTGTTCAGCCCCTCTTCTTTAGCGAAACAGAAAGGAGAATTCTACTTAGTGAGGGTTATAATCCCTAAGTCCGGCCGAAGGCCGCCTACGCAGAAAGGTGCTCTCTGCAAAAGGTGTTCAGCCCCTCTTCTTGGGCAACAGAGAAAGGAGTAGTGAGGGTTATAATCGTTTTGGAAAATATCCAAATTTCCGCTGTTTTCAAATAGCTCCCAAGGGGTCTTTAGGAGGGGGAGGGGGGTGAGGGGTGACTTTTCATAAAGCGGCGTTCATCCTCTTTCGTTTAGGGGGGTTTGGGGAGCCACGCCCCCTCCCTCTCCACCCCCCACCCCTAAATCGTTGTGCAAATAGCTACAGATTTCCCGAAAAATGTATAGTAATTCATCAATTGAGAACGGTTGGGCCGATTTTGCTAAACTTTTTTTTAGTTGTTCGTAATTGCCAGGTGAAGGTTCTTACGAAAGAAAATTTTGGGAAACCCCTCCGCGAAAGTTGTGAAATTGGAAAAATCTAAAATTGATTTTTTTGGATGGAATTTTGTGTGCAATTCCTTCGGAATGGCTTTCGAATGGAAAAATAGAAAATTCTATGTGGAAAACTCGGAAAAATCCCGAAGAACGCGAAAAATTTGAATTTTTTCGACGAAATTTTGCATTTTATCGCATGATTTGACGATTTTCGACGATGTAAAGGTGGAAAATTCGTTGTGAGTGCACAAATTTTTAACTTTTTCCGATAGGTGGCGCAGGGGTCGAGCTACGCTAAAAAACTGCTCTTAGTACATAGGTAGCCTTTTGCTTAGATTAGCATATACCATAAATTTTTTCCGTTAAGTGGACCATGGACCGATCTATTCGAAAAAATCTTATTTATGGTGCCACTTGCTTGAAATTTGGCACGTAGGTAGCGTTAAAATAGTTAAAATTACGATTACTGTAATCGAAATCCAAGTTTGTTCGATGAAGGATTACTTTAATTGTAATCTTGTATTGTTTTATTTACCGGTTATACGAAGTTTATTTCGCCAAACTACTTTACTTATTATTTTAATTTTAATATTAGTTCCTTTTATTCGTCTTTTTTTAGATAAATACATATTATCCTCATATTATCGTTAAGCTCGCATTTATATTACGCAAATTTATAGAATAACTTCGTTTAAGATTACTCAAAAGATTGTAATTAGAAAAATTTTAAATTTTAAATTATTGTAATCATT
Source organism: Rhagoletis zephyria (assembly GCF_001687245.7). Taxonomy (NCBI): domain Eukaryota; kingdom Metazoa; phylum Arthropoda; class Insecta; order Diptera; family Tephritidae; genus Rhagoletis; species Rhagoletis zephyria. The sequence goes on from NW_016157108.1 coordinate 687,164, forward strand.
CATCGAACGAACTTAGATTACGATTACAGTAATTGTAATTTCAAAAGAGTTGAAATTACGCTTACTGTAATCGTAATCTAAGATGCCTTCGATGAACGATTACCGCAATCCTAATTTAATAATTTTTGAAATTGCGATTAAAATAATCGTAATAAATAAAATTTTGCTAAACAAACATTATTATCTTATTTTTAGAAAAATCATAGTTCATTCGACAGCTGTCAACTGTCAGGGCTTTCATTTGACATGAAATTCGTGATCAGCATGTCAAAAAACGTAATCAGTGGTATTCTCAAAAAAGATTTTCTTAATTTTAGAGAAATTGGCAGTTGATTTGACAGCTCCCAACTGTCAAACTATAAATTTTATTGCATATTCAGATTTAGCATTACAACAATACTACGATCCCGCTGTTTTATTATAATCGTAACAGCCTTTCCAATTTTTCGCGTAAAACATGAGGGGTATTCTCCAAATCTTGCAAAGCCATTGCACGTAGCACGGATTGCACGGATTGCATAAATTGCAAACACACAACAAGAAAATTCATGGGAAACAACATTTCCTATCGCTGCAAAATATGCAACGTCGAAACCCATGTATATATTTTGCAAAATAGCATAGCAAGATAATAGCGACCCTGTGCTAGTTGTTTTGTTGTTGGAATTGCTACATATTTCTCTCATTCCTCTCATCTCGCTCACTTAATTTTTTTTTGCTGTCTCTTGTTATTGTATTTGATACATAATTTCGCTGCTTGCTCCCCATGCATGCTACCACTTTGCAATGGGGTGTTCTCGTACTCTTCGAAATTTGGAATAGTATTTTTGCATTTCGTGCAATCCGTGCATCGTGCAAGACTTCGAGAATACCCCTATGGTTTCTCCGACCACTGTGCAACGCTTCAAACATTATACTGTTACTCAGTAGGGTCGACAACATACCTGAAAAGTTTTGTTACATGTACATAAACTAAGAACACACTGCTTCCCTGCAAACCATTTTTTCAGAGTATTCTGGATTGTAGAGAAATTTTAAAGAATTCGTAAAGATCTCATCCGATTTTTTGCCGAATTTTCTAAAATGAAATAAACTATGCACATTTCGATTCTTTTACAAAATTTCGGAAGAAAATCGCTAAAGCAATGAAAATAATGCTGCTATGTGAAAAATTTCTTGCAGAATCTATATCTATATAAAATATGCGAAGGCATTTTTTGTGCAGCATAAAAGATCTGCACCGTTCGTTCGACTTTCAAAAATGGGGTGCCAAATTAATGTGGTTTTATTTTTTTGAAAAGAGTTGCTAAATAACACAGGTCCACAAAAAAATCGATGAAAGGTTCCTTTGACCAAACCTAGTCTGTTATATGTTTTTGGGGTCGCTGAACATGAATCTGAAGTCCATTTTGCTCCATCACGTCTGGATTTTTTTAACCTCAAAAATCATCTCGGATTTTACGTTCAGAGTCGTGTTCAGCGACCCGAATAACATATAACAGACTAGGTTTGGTCAAAGGAACCTTTCATCGATTTTTTTTTGTGGACCTGTGTAATTAAACTCAAGTTATTTTCTAATCAATGCCTTCAGATCCGCACCGTCCGTTCGATTTTCAAAAGTGAGGTACCAAATTAAAGGGCTTAGGGTGTGGATGTTCAAGAAGGTTTTACTTTTTCGAAAAAAAGTTGCCACCTATTAAAAAATTAAGCTCAAATTAATTAAAAAGTTAAATCAATTATTAAATATGGGTATCAATCGAAATGGTTTTTAAAAGGTTTTATAACTTAACTACGTATAGGACGGTTGCCACATGTTAAAAAAAATTTAATTCAATTTAATTAAAGGAATTTGGTAAGTGAATAAGGTATCGATATATGGGTGTCATACAAAGGATGTTTAAGAAGGTAGTAGTTTAAAAATAGTTTGAATAGGGTTGCCACCTATTTGAGAAGTCTAATTGAACCATTTTTTATATGAAAGATTAACGATGGATGTCAAATTATAGAGCTTCAAGAAATACTTAGCAAATTTAGAACATTTTTGATGTGTTCGAGGGTTGCCCCAGTTTAAAGGGCTAAACAAAAATTATTTAATAAGTTAAATGAATTACTAACCGATGGTTATCAATGGAAATTAAATTCAACTTAATTCGTCAGTTAATTGAAATATGTATAACAATGCCAGGCGAAAAAATTTAGTTTGAAAATACTTTAATACTTTAATACTTATACGAAAGATACATAAGTGAAATATCGAAATATTAGTGTCAAACGAAAGTTTTAAGAAAACTATAGGCTGATAATAGTTTTAATTAGAGTTGTCATATATTTTCTTTGAAGGTCATCACATCTGCACCGTTATTTCGAATTTCCAAATGAGAAGTCAAATTAAAGAACTGGGATTCTACATAGATGTGCACAGGTTTTATTTTTTGAAGTTACAGGGAGATTTGAAATTTGATGAAATGAAAACCGACACCTTGCAAGACCTCTCATCACTGAGAAATGGTTTAGATTAATCATTAGGAATATTTTTAGAGGTTTTTGAATAGGGTTTCACCTGTTTAAAAAATTGAATCAAATGTTGGCGTTTTGACGCCATGCGGGTTCACTAGTTTTCTTTATTTTTCGTACATATTTTCATATAATTTTCTTTGAAGATTCGTAAAAAAAAGCCCTGATGTTCAGATGTCTCATTGTCAACATAATTTAGTCAAGACTTGCATTGCCGAACTAGTTTGGAAGTATTTAGAGGGCTGGCGAATACCTTAAGTGCAGCTTACGTACGGGACCCAATTACGGGAGCAGCAAGGCCTCTAGTGTCTTCGCTAACGGGGAAAGGACTGTTATCGGACGATAAAATTCTCCTTTGTTTTCAGGTTTGCCCGGTTTGAGCAGATGTCTTGGATGATGAGAGTGGCCATTGACATACTGAGGACCTCCGTTAGGTACGTTGGCCATCTGAAATTCACCGCTAGTGAAAGTAAGGGAGGGCACAAGTTGTTCGCACTTTGTGCAGCCTTCTGGTCACTCGATGCTTGGCTTTGTCCGCCGGTGGATGCAGTATAAACTGCCGGCTAAAATAGCTCGCGCTTCGTCGGATTGGACAGTGACCTCACGGTTGACCAAAGCTTACTCACACCAGAGGTGAAGTTGCAAGTCTTCAGATGCTCTTCCCACATTTTCCGCTTATGTATGTTCACAAGCTGCCGAATCTCTGTGTTGAGATCAAAGATACGGGGATTTCCGGGATCGGCCTGACAAAGGTTGTCACGCTCATCGGCTAGAGCAGCCGCTTCAGGGGAAGTTTGGACAGGGGTCCGATATGCATCCGCTGGTACGAAGAGCTGGAGCAATAGTGACCACCCTGCGGAACTTACGTTCACCAAGGTGAACGTCGCCTGTGTGGGGAGCGCAGCGAAGGTGCTTTCAGTAAATTCCGCGAAGCCTTTCCAATCAGCTTTGGTAAAGTTGATATAGGTCCGGTGTTCCGCGTAAGGAAAGTCGGCAGGTTTATCGATCGAGATGACTATGGGCAGATGGTCAGATGCTAAGGTCAGCATAGGTCGCCATGATACGCTGTTGATCAGACCAGCGCTCACGAATGTTATGTCTGGCGAGCTGCAGCAGCTGCCCATAACCCTGGTGGGTGCGTCGTCGTTCTTTGTGCAGAATGTCGAATCGTCTATCTGCTCAGCCAAGTGTGTTCCCTACGATCATTTGACAGGCTTGAATGCCAAAGATCGTCACCGCCTACCGTACGGTTTTCATCTCTGAGGAGCGCACCTATTTCAGGGTGATATCTTGCCGGGCAGCTGGTATATAAGTAGGGTGTATATAAACGTTAAATATTTCGAGCTCGACATCGGCTGGCCGGATAGTGATGGCCTGACATTCTAGGATGGTATCCCTGCGGTCGATGTCTGCTTCAATAAGACGATACTGCACGGTGTGATTCGTGATGAACACTAAGGCACCAACATTATCCCGCTCGCGATCTCGACTATGCACATTGTATCCGTCTCTTGGACCGGAGCTATGAACAAATCCATGCCTTCCCATGAAGACGGTTATCTCCTCGATCTTGCTCTGAAGTCTCTTACAGTTGAATTGAAGGAGCTTCGTGTGGTTCGGGAGACGTGTTGTTATGCGGGGAGTGAGGGATGTGTGTTGCCTTACCGCCACTGGCTGTGTGCACTGCTGTGGAGGGTGCCGCCCTGTAGTGGTGGTGGTGGGTGGCGTCACAATTGGGGCTTGCGACCGTGCAGCGCAACACGGACCCTCGAAGTTCCTCGTCTAATCTCGCGTGGTGCGCAGACCTGAACATGCCCTAAAGTGGCACCAGCCCAGGCAGGTGTTGCACTTGACTGATATCACGTTACGGTATATCCTGGTCTGACACACCGTGCAGATTTTAGCAGGAACCAGGAGTTGTTGGCGGCGGCGTGTAGTGGTGGTGCGGTTGTGTCTGTTGTATGGTCTGTCGTGGTTGTGGTCTGGTCTATTGTGTTGTGTTGTTGTGCTGTGGTGTATGTGTTGAGCTGCTCAGGTGGACTGTGGTTTGCCGTGGAGGCTGCTCTGTTTGAGCAGCAGGGGAACACAAATGATGTGTTCCACTGCCGATGAGTACGTAGGCCTGAGCAGACTCTGAGGTGACTCCATCCGTTGCAGGCATTGCACTTGCCTGAGGTGGAGGGTGGACGACTGTCTTTGGCATACACAGGAGGTGTAAGTTTCTGGCCCAGGGTTTGACTCGATGCCAGCTCTGAGCAGAAGAATACGTAGCAGGTGGAGCCCTATGGACGAACTTCTGAGATATTTCACCGACCTAAACGGGGTAAAACCCGATCATTCCGGTACGCAGAACCGGCTGTCGTTGGAATGAAGGTGTTGTTGTTCTTGTTATCTACGTAACTTGAGACCGACTACATACCTGTTAATGCTGTCGGGTACAGAGGTTGCTTTAAGAACATCAGGACATCGACGGTAAATTCGAATAGATGCCTCCTGACGTAATCTGGCGAGGGCTCCTTTGCAAGCAAGTGAGAGGAAGGTGTAACCTTAACCTGATTTCCAGGCTGGTGAGTCCCTAAAAGAACAGAGTCCCAATCATAGTATCCGTTAACGAGCCATCAGGCCCCTTGATTTAATCCAGCTTTGTGGTTTGGTCCTTCTTAAGAACTTTTACCAGTCCAGCTGTCTGATCTAAAGTTTCAATCCATCTGCGGTGTTCTTTAAAAGAGGCCCTTTTCGCAGAGCGAATTAGCTATTTATAATCTTTCAGAGATCAGAAAAAAGACATATTATGGCTGACTGGGGAGTTTTGAGCCAAACAATTTAAAAATCTTTTTAATGCTCACTTGAACTTGTAGAGGTGCTGTTAAATTACTTACAATCACCTACAGTCTAGTTTGTGGTGTGCTCTAAAATACACTACACAAATCTTTGCGCAAATACGAATTAGAACTTGAAAAAATCTTATTTGTACTAATTTGTATTTGCGCAAATATTTGTATGGTGTATTTTGTACATAAGTTTATTCCGAGATCCTACAGTTGTTGTGAGTAGTTTATACTAGGGATGTTTCGAATGCCATATTTTTCACATTCGCGAATGCGAATGCGAATGTTGGGAATAACACTAAAAAAAAGCTATAACTAAAAAGCTATATAACTTAAGTCATCGTTTTCATTATTTAAAAATTTTGTAAATTATTACAACATTGAACGAGTGCTTACCTATTAGAGGTATACGCCGCCGAGCCACGCCGCCGCCGCCGCCGATTTTTGTCGTTCCTCACGCGCCGCCGCCGAGTTACGAAAATATCGGCGCGGCGGCGGCGGCGTTCGGCGCCTAAGGGATTTTGTACAAAATTTTCATGATGTATGTACATTACTACTCGTATAAAAACACAATTTTACGAAATGAAAATTACTTTTTTAAAGGAGTTTTTTTTTGCATAATTTGGGCCACTGGACAAGAATATGATCTCCTTTATTTTTCCAAAAAGAGCGTAACTCAGAAAAAACATAAGTAACATATTTTTCGATCGAAAGCGTTTATTACAGTTAAATTAGGGTCGAATACTGGTAATCTAACGATTTTTTCCCGCAGCAGACAACTCTTTGCAATACAACAATAATACTACTTTTTTACTACAACAACAAGAAAGTTATAACACATCAAAAACTTAAACGCCAATATCTCAGATAGCAGTTTTAACAGAAGCAGCTTCTGTTCATCTAACTCATTCCATCTAACTCCTCAATAATTAGAGATAAAACAAAGACAAGTTGATTTTCCTGAGTATTTTTTTTAATATTTTAAAAACTTTCAATAAAGAGCAAAAACTTTTTTTTGCTAATTTTTACATTCGTAACTTATTTTATTTTGGGGTCCCACATACGTATACAAGTACTAAGTGGCTGTGTGAAAATTACGTTAGCATTCCTTAGTGGTGGTCAAACCCCAGGAAGGGGTTGCTCCCTCGCATCGCAATGTTTTCTACAAAGGGTTAAAGTTCCCCCTTTTTGGTAAAAAGTAATATTATTTTTCATTACATTCGGGTCTACTTAGAAAAATTAATATTTTAGTGGAAATTTTAACCATCTATAAGCCATTTTTTTAAACAGTGGGTCAAAAAGACCCGTTCTGGTTCGAGTTGATGGGTTAAACTTTTGGAAAAAAGTAGACCAACCTTGTTTTTAATATGTAATCCGCAAAAAATCGTAAAAACTCCGTAATTTAACATAACGGTTGATAATATTATTGCAGCGACATCAATTATCCCAATAACTTAATTTTTAAAATTTTTTATTTCTTTAAATTTATATTAAATTAATTAAAAATTATCAATTGATAAAAAATAACCCAGTTGTAGGTAGCTTTTTTGCGGTATTTCTTTAAAATATATAACTTGTAGATAGCTACAAAAAGCTAGCTTGAAACTAGTTTACAAGTAATGCAGGAGTAATGAACGATATAGTTTTTTTTAAACGCGTTTGGAGAAACGCCTTGAGGACAAAAAAAAGGATGATCGAAATTTCATATTATCATTTTGAAGTTATGTCTGACGGAGTTCGAATATGAGACCACCTACAGCAGAATATGAAACCAAATATGAAATGTAATAAAGTAAATAAAAAATAAAAATAAAATAAAAAAAATATTTTGTTTTTCCTATTGATATTTTATGTCCAAAAGTAGTTAGTTACAAGTTAGTTACCTCAAATGCAGAGGTAACCACCTTTGACTACATCTAATGCAGAGGTAAACCACCCTTGACTATTTCGCGGCCATCGCCATAGAAATATAGTTAGCTTTAGTCAAAGAAAATATACAGATAATAAATGACTTTTAGCTCCTTCCTAATCAACTTAAAGTTAGCTTATAGTTAGATACATTTCCTGCAGGGTGTAGAGAACAAACAGAGCCATGTGTGTATGTATGTATTAAAGTCCAGCGCAAGTGTATTTGCCGCACTTCGACCAATAAGTACTCTTTGCATTGTACTCTACTCCCAACACATTGTTACTCTTTTTCCTCATACATACACTACTTGGCGTTGAGAGAGTAAATACTTGACGTACTTGCTATTACTCCACCAAAGTAGGTACTCTACTTTCTCTCATCGCGTACGAGAGATATTTGCTGCTGTCAAAAGGGAGTAGCAAATCTACTCTCTGTATACTTGTAGTACTGTAAGTGCTTGCATATTAAATTTCATTTCTGGTTGTTAGCGTACTAGTTGATATCGTTTGCTGCTCTGGTCACCGAAATTGAAAGAGTAAAAATATAATATGCAAACTGACGCGATGTAAGGAAATGTTTACGGCCTTATTTATTAAAAATAACGTAGATTTAGACAGTTGTTTAATGTGACATTTTCATAAAACATTTGTATTTAAGCAGCTTTTTAAATGTATGTATGTACTTAAATTTTTATGAAAGTATTATTTCTCGTTTCTAATTTTCTATAAAACTATTTTCAGTCATTAACCAACAAATAAGCTGTCAAAAACAACAACTTAAGCAATGCTGCTATACGAAATAAAATTATTAGTGGCAAATCAAAATTTTTAAAAGTGCCGATTTTCACATTCGATAGTTGGACATGGTAGCGACGAGATGTACGAGCATTCTTTTCTTAAGAGCTGCATACTGATTTAAGAAATTTTGTATAGAAGCAAATTTTTTTTCCATTTATTGTGCGTAATTTTATATGAATTTTTAGTTTTTCTTGTCTTTACAAATAAAAAAAATTTCGGAATATGTACATATGTACACACATACACAGCCATATAACTTGATTTCGAGAGAAACGAATTTTCATTGGGCACGTTCAGAAGGCGCAACAGCTCAGTAACTGCTGCGATTGCACCTTCTGAACGCGTTGTTGCGTACTTCTGATCAACTGAATAGTTGCGTGTTAGATGATCGTAATATTTTTCTGATCATTTGAGACAACATGTTGGTGTGTACCTTTGAGAGTTGAATTTGACAGCTAATGTATCAAGTCGTTCAGAAGACGCATAACGATCACTGATTTTTTTAACAACGGTTGCGCTCAACTGCTGCGCCATCTGAACCTACCCATTGATAGCTTTTTTTTTGATAACACTGCGCGACAGCTCAAATCGGTATTGAGTAAAACCAAATGCAAGAGATAGGTTTTGAATTTTATTGAGTTTTTTAAATAAATACTAAAATTAGAGGGGTATGAATGGCGAAAGAAAAACTTTATCCGATTTTTTTAAATCGAAACTACATTTTTACATATGTACATGCATACATAAATATCGTCGTTTAAAGTAGAGATGGGCACGGGCCGGTTTTTTGGCAGGGGCCCGACGGTCCCCTGCGTAAGCCCGCGGGTACGGGCCGGAATATTTGCTGTCGCACGAAAAAGCCCGTTGCTAATACTAAAAATTAAGATGAGCTTTTGTTTTTATACAAAAAAAAATAGTACATAATTAAATCTCTTTTGATAAGAGAAAAGCAAAAAAGGAAATATTTGGAAACCGATAGAAAATATATGATACTTAATAGTTTTGTTTACATACATATCTGTACATAAAATACCTTCCACTTTTTCTACTTCCCAGAAAATATATTATAAAAATCTTTGATGTAAAATATTGATTCGCCAAAAGCCCGGCCCGTACCCATCTCTACTTGAAACCCATGGTTTCAATTGTACGCATTTCGTCACGGTTTTTCCCACAACTTAGTTTTGCTGCAGTGAAGCGCATGATACAAATATTTAAAGGTAAAACCGCTCGCTCAATTCGTCCGCCATTGGGTTTTTTTTGATTCAAATGTCAAATAAATTCAAAATAAACAAATGAAATTTTATGATTTGAAAATTTTTTTTTTTTCAAATGTGGGAAAATATTTAGAGAAGAAAAATGAGTTGCTGCTTTAAAGGCTACGAAAATTCCGTTGTCCTCTGCAAGCAAAGCAACATCAAGTTTTTGTAGTTCCTGCAATTACCGTTTGAAGGAAAAAATGGATCGAGGTTTGTGGTGTTATGAAAAGGGATTTGCCAAATTGCCCCTATGTATGCTCGGCTCATATTTTGCCACATCACTTGACTTAATATAAGCACAAGATATGTAGTTCTTTGGAACAGTACAGTGCCTTTAAGGTACAATATCTTTAAATTTATGCCAAAATCTTCGCTTTAATATGCGGGCAGAAGTTCCTTATTTATACACAATTGCTTACAATTATTTATTTACATACATACATATGTATGTATGTACATTCATATTTTGTTGTTTCGACAGAAATATACATGATACCATGATAAAAACATAGAAAGGTAGAACCGTTCTCTCAATTTGTCGGCCATGATTTTTTTTTGAAGTTTGCCTACATTTTAAACATGGTACAATAAACACAGGTAGAAGCCAAATTGACATCAAACCTACAAAAGTGAAAGTTTTCGGGAGAGTAAAAATAAAAATGAGCGTGTGTAAGGAAAAATAAAAAATTACATTTCGCTGGTTGACGTTTTTGAGTAAATTTGAAGTTTTGTTTTTATTTTTTTTCTTTAGTTAAAATTTGTTAATTTGTATGTTGTTTTCTGTTTTTAATTTATGAGTTGGAGGGACTTTCCGGCATAAGGGTCATAGGAACAGCACTTGGTATCAAAAGTGCCTTTCCTGTACCTCCCGGTGCATTTATGAAATCTGCTGCTTTAAAATGTTTAACGCACAGCAAGGCATTTCGCTGCAGTTCTGCCCCAAAGCTGTTTTCGCAACGCTCTTTACGCGAAGGACATTGAGGCACGTTAAAAACAATTAGTGGTATCTGCTTCATATTTAAAACCACATAAAAAACAACGCTTCAGGTGTTGCATTTTTAACACATACACTAAGTATAAACCGCACAACACTACTCAAATTCACATGTTAATTAAAATTTGTTATTAACGAAACCGTTATGTGAACAAAATTAATATACCCTTGTGCACAAGTGCGCTCGGGT
>NW_016157108.1:698486-705377 GCF_001687245.7 Rhagoletis zephyria
ATAAAAATCATAAAAATGAAAATATAACAGCAATATTTCTTGTTTATAATGGATTAGATCCATCGCACACCACGGACTTTATCAGCCGCCAATTTAGATGTGCTCGTTAGTCTTTCCATTGCACCACAACTTATTGGTAAGAGCGATTAAGCTGGTGTAGTGTGCGCACCTCCATACATCTTCATGTACATATTTCAAGCGAGCCTTATCATTTAAATAGGCGGCCGATAAAGTCTGCGGTGTGCGGTGGCACTTATAGCTGTGTCCTTACATCTATTCCGTGTGTTGCAATATCCACGAAAGCAGCAGTTAATTTTTTATGAAGAAAATTATTACAAAATATTCGAAAATTTCTCTACTATATGTTTGGCTCTTCTTTTTTTTATTTTTCCAACGTCAAAAGCTGGATTTTTTTTTTTTGAAAAAGTTGGTATAACAAAAAATACGAAACACGTTTTCTGTCAGATAGCTAACATGGCGGATAAGAAGAAGAAGAGAAACTACCTTCTAAAAATTATTGTATCATGGAAATATATTTATTTGGTTTGAGTGAAAATAAAAACAAACAAATGAAATGACGGCGAGAGAAAATTTCAAAAATGCTAGCAAACGTCAAAATTCCTAAAGTTGGCTCTCAGCGAATGTACCTTATAAATTTTTGTATCATGGTGAAGCGACAGAGCAAGTGACGAGAAAAAAATATCTGCGGACACTTATATATGTACATATCTATACACATACATCTATGCACATATGTACCCTACAGGGAAACCGCGGACTAGTGAATCAAATTTCTAGTTCCGTACTAGGTCTTTATCGCCAAAAAGGAACTAGGCCGATAGGAACTAGATCCCCACCAGTCCAAAATCGGCGAAAAGTGGTACTTTTAAGAAACTAATTTTTTCAGTATTTTCACTAAAAATCTATATCTAAAGTGACGAATTTAGAAATGGGGCGGAACTATAGAAAAAGGGATGCAGAACGAAATAGATCCTATTTGTCGAATTTAGAACTATTTCGGAACTATCGAATAGAAGCGCCCCAGTTCAGAACTAGAGATTTTCCCCACAGGGTATCTATGCACATACGTATCTATGCACATACATACATATGTACTTAGGTATGTATATCAGCATTTTAGTTGAAAGTACGTTTTGCTCGTCGCTCTCTTCATCGCTCCACTACAATGCTGTCCTTAATTTTATTCAGATACCACAAATGTATGTTTTCTTGGAAAATACTCAAGTATTATCAGTAGAGTACTCTCCTTGCAAATACCTTTTACTCAAGGCATATTCAACAAGGTAGAAGTGACAATTCAGTCGAGCTCTCTCATACCTGACTGTAATGTCAAAAAATGTAAAGAAAGAAATTAACCCTTTGTTATGCATTTACCATATTTGATAGAACTCAACATCTTTGAAATTAAAGTTTTTGTAAAATCTCATTAGAATCAGCTTCATTTTATTTATAGAATTTTCGGTTTAATGTAATTGTGGAAATGCATACTTACACAAAATTACACACTAAATGAAACACACTCATTTTTAAAACCGTTTTGACAATTTTCTTGCTTTTACTATCCCAATGTTTTTGAGCATTTATATTTTTATTCAAATACTTAATTCTAAAGTATATTAGACATTAAAGTAAGTTTGATTCTTCTAAATTTACATCAGAACTTAACTTCAAAGCTATTAAATTTTTGCTATTCGAAATCTCCTTTCCATTAAATTTATTAAAAATTACTTTCAGTTTCTTTTTGTCAACAAGGAATACTGGTTTAGGTTTTATCAGACCACTAGTTGAAATTTGGCCTATCCATGTATGTATATGAAAGGGAGATTTTCTTTTCATATTCGGTATGATAGATCCTGCACCTGGGACCAAACGCGTCCACTTAGAAATACTCGGCTGCGATAGGCAACAAATAAAGTCACAACCACACGTGAAGTCTCCTAATGAAACATCGCAGCAATTTGCCTACCGTTGTCGCTTCACTTGACAATTCGAAGGTTTAAAACAACGCACAAGTTTATTGTCCAGGCTCTTGACAAACACAACGCACCGCTCGCAATTCCTTTTCATTTTATTATGTATTTAAAATCAGTCACACAGCTCATAATTGAAAGTTTATATAAAAAAAAAGTTTTGAATAGTATAGGGTTAAGAGTTGACATTTCAGTCGCAGTTCAAAAGAGAGAAATGTCGAAATCACTTCTACCTTGTTATGCCTTGCTTTTACTCAAGAATGATAGAATACAAGATTGCGCCAATGAGAGAGGATTTTTGAGCGTAATTTTTGCGTGACGTCATCTTGGTGCAATTGCGAGAGAGAGCCAAAACGCATATAAAAATATAAAAACAATGCAGAAAAATGTGTTAATTTTAATATTACATGGCCCAATTTTGCAGGAATCAATAAATATACAAAGATTGATTAATTAGGACACGTAGCAATAATTTTGGATATGTAGCTCTTTAGATAATGACGATTTTTAGCACATGAAAAAATTGATTTATTAACAGTGTGCAGCAAAGTGAATTTTTGGACTTGCCATTTTAAAAAGCCATGCANAAGCTTTTAGGCCGCTTAAATGGAATTGCGCAGGAGTTTAGTATGTATATACCTCAGACCTTGTTCTGTTCGCCCATCCATCAGCGCCAGGCACTCAACATTTTAATTCAAGTAGGAAGTAAGGTAATTAAAATTTTAAACTAGTTCAATGAATGAATTAAATCGAATTATAATCTGAATTGGCATGGTGAATGCCTAACGCTGACGAGATGACATGATAAGATTAGTAGCCTCATGGCTCTTTGGAATCTACCTTATGGGCAGTAGCGCCGGCGTTTCCAGACGCGCCGGCGTCGCCTCCGCCGCCGGAAGGCCTGTCGGCGTAAACCTCTATTACCTATACAGTGTTTTAATCTNGATGAAGATGAAATCACAAAGAGCGGATTAGCGGTACCGCGATTGGCGCAATCTCTATTTCTCTCAATCGTGGCTGGCATACATACAAAAGCAGNGGTAATTAAAATTTTAAACTAGTTCAATGAATGAATTAAATCGAATTATAATCTGAATTGGCATGGTGAATGCCTAACGCTGACGAGATGACATGATAAGATTAGTAGCCTCATGGCTCTTTGGAATCTACCTTATGGGNGCGATTGGCGCAATCTCTATTTCTCTCAATCGTGGCTGGCATACATACAAAAGCAGCACGGTGGAGAGAATACAGAGGTGGCGCCGATGACCAAGAACGATAGAATACAAGATTGCGCCAATCAAGCTGAGAGCAACTGGCCATGACGTCAATAAATACCAGAATGAGAGAGCAAGACGAACTCGACAAGAAAAAGAGGAAGCATCGAACAAAAGGCAGTATTGCCAAGTTTTGAATTTGAAAAAGCACCAAATTTATATTGGTGTATTTTACGGACTTTATATACATACATAATTTTATTGTAAGGATGCCGATTCAAATTAATAAAAATTAATGTTTCTTGCACGACGGTCGATTTCATCTGGCATGATTGAAGGTGCTGCCACATATTTTGTAGTCGCTTATGTCACTGTNCTACAGTAGCCGGAGCGAAGTTGTGCAAGTGTTGTGCGTGTCTCCCGAGGCATATGAAGCTCCGTCTCGTTTATGTCCGGGGGTGGTATGCCTAGAACGGCATTCACAGGTTTAGAGTCTACATAACTCGAGACTGAGTCCCTGTGAATGCTGTTCAGGGCCTGTCGGTAAGCTGTCGGGTCCAGAGGTTGCTTGATGAACCTCTGGACTTCGTCTGTCAGTTCATATAGATGCCTCCTGACGTGCCTAGGCGAGGGCTCCTCTGCAAGCAGCTGTCTGNCCTCTGGACTTCGTCTGTCAGTTCATATAGATGCCTCCTGACGTACCTAGGCGAGGGCGCCTCGCCGTGTAGATGGTGTTCGGGCGACATCAGGAGGCATCCTGTCGCTGTCCTGAGTGCGGTGTTCTGTACAGTCTGTAGCTTCGTCCACTGCGTCCTACTAGTCCCTGGCGACCACACTGGCGCTGCGTAGTTCAAAACCGGCCGGCCTATTGCCTTGTATGTTGCCAGCAACGTTTCTTTGTCTTTGCCCCAAGTACTGCCGGCTAGCGACTTGAGGACCTTGTTGCGGCTCTGTACTTTATTGACAATAGCGGTTGAGTGCGCAGAGAAGGAGAGCAGGCTGTCGAATGTTACTCCGAGTATTTTGGGGTTATTCACCGTCGGAATTGGTGTGTCATCGACGTGAATCCCCAGCGGTAGCCTGACCTCCTTCGTCCAGGTTGTGAACAGGGTCGCGGAGGATTTCGTAGGGGAGAGGGCTAGACACTTTGCAGTGAAGAAGCGAGAAAGTTCGGAGAGATAGCCGTTTACTTTCGAACACAGGTCATCAATTCCATTCCCAGTCGCCATAATCGAGCAATCGTCGGCATAGGAGACAATCGAGACTCCCTCTGGTGGTTGAGGGAGCTTTGAAATATAAAAGTTAAACAGTAGCGGGGAAAGGACACCACCCTGAGGAACCCCCTGTTTTATTTTTCGCTGCTTACTCGTTTTGTCTCTAAATATTACCGACGAATGTCGACCACTCAGATAATTTGCCGACCACCGTTTGAGCCTCTGTGGGAGAGAGGAGGCCTCTATATCTTCTAGTAGCGTGGAATGGCAGACGGTGTCAAACGCCTTTGACAAGTCCAACGCTACTAGAATCGTTCTCTCACAGGGACGGTTTCGGTTAAGGCCACGAGTTATCTGAGTGTTTATGGCGTTAAGTGCTGTTGTTGTACTGTGCACTTTACGGAAACCATGCTGATGCTTCGCTGGGGTCAGGTGGTTTGTGAAGTACGGGAGTAGCAAGGCCTCGAGTGTCTTCGCTACCGGGGAAAGGAGTGTAATCGGACGATACGAATCTCCTTTGTTGGCGGGTTTCCCCGGTTTGAGCAGTGGGACCACTCTCCCCACCTTCCAGATGTCTGGGATGATGAGAGTGGCCATTGACAGGTTGAGGACCTCCGTTAGGTACGCTACCCCCGCAGGACCCAAATTTTTCAGCATCAGCATGCATATTCCGTCGGGACCCATGGCTTTGGAGGCTTTCGCCTTCCCGATGGCCACCTGAACTTCACCGCAAGTGAAAGCAAGGGGGGCACAAGTTGTTGGCAGTTTGTGCAGCCTTCTGGTCACTCGACGCTTGGCTTTGTCCACCGGAGGATGCAGTATGAACTGCCGGCTAAAATAGCTCGCGCATCGCTCCGGGTCCGACGAAGCATGGTCGCCGAAGGAAATTTCGACTCTGTCGTCGTGCTTCGTCGGATTAGACAATGACCTCACGGTTGACCAAAGCTTGCTCACACCAGAGGTGAAATTACAAGTCTTCAGATGCTCCTCCCACTTCTTCCGCTTATGTACGTTTACAAGTTGCCGAATCTCCGCGTTGAGATCCCTGATACGGGGATCTCCGGGATCGGCCTGACGAAGGCTATCACGCTCATCGGCTAGAACAGCCGCTTCGGCAGGGAAGTTTGGACGTGGGTCCGATATACATCCTGCCGGTATGAAGCGAGCTGCAGCAGCAGTGATAGCCCTGCGGAACTTACGTTCACCGAGATGGACGTCGGTTGGTGTGGGGAGCGCTGCGAAGGTGTTTTCGGTAAACTCCGCGTAACCTTTCCAATCAGCTTTAGAAAAGTTGATATAGGTCCGGTGTTTGGCGGAGGCAAAGTCGGTTGGTTTATCTATCGAGATGACTATGGGTAGATGGTCTGATGCTAGAGTCAGCATAGGTCGCCACGTTATGCTGTTTATCAGACCAGCGCTGACTATTGTGATGTCTGGCGAGCTACTGCAGTTACCCATAATCCTGGTGGGTGCGTCGTCGTTCATTGTGCAGAATGTCGAATCGTCTATCTGCTCAGCCAAGTCTGTTCCCCTACGATCGTTTGACAGGCTTGAGTGCCAAAGATCGTGGTGCGCATTAAAGTCACCTACTACCATACGGTTTTCACCTCTGAGGAGCGCACCTATATCAGGGTGATATCCTGCCGGGCAGCAGGTGACAGGGGGTATGTATATGTTAAATATTTCGAGCTCGACATCGCCTGACCGGATAGCGATGCCCTGACATTCTAGGGTGGTATCCCTGCGGTCGATGTCTGCTTCGATAAGACGATACTGCACGGTGTGGTGCGTGATGAACGCTAAGCCACCACCATTATCTCGCTCGCGATCTCGACGGTGCACGTTGTACCCGGCGCAATTCAACAAAGTTGAATTGCTGTGCAACTTCGTCTCTTGGACCGCAGCTATCAATATACCATGCCGACACATGAAGACGGTTATCTCCTCAATCTTGCTCTGTAGCCCGTTGCAGTTGAATTGAAGGAGCTTCATGTGGTTCGGGAGATGTGTTGTTGTTGTTGTTGTCGTGATGTGGGGTGTAAGTGATGTGTGTGTTCTTACCGCCGTTGGCTGTGTGCGCTGCTGTGATGATTGCCGCCCTGTGGTGGTGGCGGGAGGCGTCGCAATTGGGGTCTGCGACCGAGCAGCGCAACACGGGCCCTCGAAGTTCCCCGTCCAATCTCGCGTGGTACGCAGACCTGAGCATGCCCTAAAGTGGCACCAGCCAAGGCAGGTGTTGCACTTGACTGATGTCACATTACGGAATATCCTGGTCTGACATACCGTGCAGATTGTAGGGGGAACCAGGAGCGTGTGGGTGGTGGGTGGTGGTGCGGTTGTGTGTTATGTGGTCTGTCGTGGCTGTGGTGTTATTGTGTTGTTGTGTTGTGGTGACTGTGTGAGGCTGCTCGGGCGGACTGAGGTTAGCCGTGGAGGCTGCTCTGTCTGAGCAACAGGGGGCCACGTACG
>NW_016157108.1:705402-717056 GCF_001687245.7 Rhagoletis zephyria
GCCCTGAGTAGAAGAATACGTAGTGAATGTAGCCCTATGGACGGACAACTTCTGAGATACTTCGCCGACCTAAACGGGGTTAGATCGCCGAAACAACAGCCCTTGGTCGGGTAAAACCCGAGTCATTCCGGTACGTAGAACCGGCTGTCGTGGGAATGTATATAAGGCTCGTATATAAGGCCGGCTGCACTGCACAATTGCTCACTTCGAACGCTGGCGGCTGGAGCGCTCAAATATTTGCCAGCCAGATCTGTCAATTTGTCGTATTTTAGTTTAGTTTTCTACCTACCAATCGAGACGATTTTCACGGAGATGACCTCCTTTTTTTGAGATAAACCTTCAATTGAGCTTTCAATTCACATTTCTTTAAGTCTCCAGATTCTACATCCGAGGCTTCGCTTTCGGTGGAGGAATTTAAATTATTTCTAGGTTGCATATAAGACTTTTAGCAAAATTTGTTGAAGGCCCATCAAAGTTGCTTGATATACAACTTAACCGTTTAGCGCCCGAAGCTAGAAACCGGTTATTGTCCGCATCCTGGTTAGACAGACTAATAGCCCAATTCTGCATGATAAAAATATAGTAAGGTAGAACCGCTGAGAGTTACTTTTAAAATTCTTGACGTTTCCAAACATTTTAATTTTTAAATTTACTCACAAACTCACACACACATTTTCATTTTCAATCTCAAGCAACAATTTCGAACAATTTCAATTTTTTATTTTCAATTTTATATGATTTTAAAATGCTGGCAAACTTCAAAAAAAAAAATCATGGCCGACAAATTGAGAGAACGGTTCTACCTTGCTATGTTTTTATCATGCAATTCTGTATCGGTGATAAATATTTTTTGACTGACAAATTTCAAATTTTGCATATATTTTTTCGTAAAAAAACTGTGACAAGAATTTGTCACTGATACAGAATAGAGCCGTTAGATCCCTTTCAACAATATCAGAGTGGACTCTCTGCCCAAACACTCATTCGAATTCGCAAAACATTCGTATCATTTGACGCGAATGCGAATGTGTCAATTGATGCGAATCATTCGCATAACGAATGCGAATGCAAAAATTTGCAACATCCCTGGTTTATACATACATTTGTATGTATATGTATATATGTACCCTACAAAAGTTTGAGGACCAGGTGGTCCAATGGGTCGTAGTATTGAAGTATGTGCAAAATGACCAGGTTGCATACTAGTAACTTGTTATGCCTACTTGGAACACTTCAAACGTAAAAAACAAATATATGTGTAGTACCCCACCTCTTCGTGGCCCATCGGCAATATGATTCGGCTGCCGAATGTGCCATGGTCCAAAAGGAGTAGTTGTCTAGGTGTTGCCATGTTATGCAGCGTGGGACCAGAGGTGGTCAGGTCCAATGACATCGCAATGTTAAAGTAACCATATTTTCTCCATATATTTGGACCATTTTGGTTACTAGTGTTGGTTACAAGGTAGCGTGGTCCTGTACTACTATTTAACCTAGTGCCATTTTTCGCAGGGTAAGTTACGAACAGTTTTAGATATGTTTCTTTATGCTGATATCGATCCATCTGCAATTTTAATTAGTGTGATTACCAGAAATTCATTATTGCCTACACGGGTACACACGATGCCTACGTAGTCATTTTTAAAGATTTTTACATAAAACTTAGAATACCTTACATCCAAATTGGCAATCGCAGATTGGATAAATACAGGTGCTAGCGTATTCGCAGATAGTTTATATGTACATATATGGGCACCCGGGGCCCATAATTTTTTTCCAGGAAATTTTCGTTCGTAAATGTTTGGCTTTAAGTTCGAAATCCATAAGTACATATGCAGTTGAAAAATGTATTTACCAGTCTTTTTTAGGTGCAATTTTGGTATTCCACTTGTACCGACCGCAGCCACTTACCAATTTTCTAGCCACTGCCATTTTTGCACTTGCTGCCTCTCTTTTCAAATAGCCAAAATGCGTAACAAGTTATCTTTCCAATAAGTTTTCACTTCCACAAGTATGCTGAATGCTGCACTTCTAATGGAAACTTTTTCAATGCTTTTTCTTCAAAATAATAACATTTTTTATAGATTTTCTTAATTTTTTCCGCTCTCTTACACAAAACGTAACTAGCAGACTTTCTGAAAGAACACTTTTTCTCAGACAAAAAGAAGAAAAACTGGGAAAACAAGGAAAATCGTTTAACAAAAGGAATCCGATAGCACGGTTGCCACTTACCTCTTTTTTGTATACTAAAAAATTTACCAGAATGTAAACAAAGTACCAAAATATATTTAAGCCAAGGCATATTTTTCTGGATATTTTCTTTTTTGTGCCATAGAAAAGAGATATATTACTCAAAACTTCTTTAAAAAATCGTTGTTCTTTACAGCCCTATTCGCGTGTTGTCACAGTCGTCAATTGTCACAGTTCAATTGTCATTGGTCGCGTTCGTAAGACGTAGCTGTTTAGCATGAACCAAAAATACAAGATCACGTAAGAACGCGACGTTGTATTTGTAACTGGTTTTGAGAAAAAAGTTTGCGAAAGCGAGTTCGTCAGCTGAGTTTTTGTTTACATCACAAGCACCACTATTTTACACTTTTATTTACGTAAAGAAGAGTTATTTCAACATGACAACACATTTTCAAGCATTTTATTGCATCATTTTACCTAAATTGTGCGCTTAAAGTGGCTGACAATAATTTTGGCTAATTTTGGTTTTCGTTGTTTTCTTTGCTTTGTTTACTTTTCGCTCGTTTTCCAGTGAAACAAGATGGCGTAGAACCCGCTAAAAAAATCGACTTTTTTCACTCTCTTGTTCTTACGTGATCTTGTGTCTTTCGTTCATGGCTGTTTAGCTCATCTGCTACGAAACTGCTGGCAACTGTTGAACCCAACAATTACGTCTTAGAAACGGCTTGATGAATATGCTGCCAAATGAACAGCGATAAATGTAAACAAATGAAATTGCAACAAATAGAGATAGTTGCGCCGATACTATTTAGAATTCAACGCTGAGCGGCCGCCGTGTTGAATAAATTGTTCAATGTTACAATGAATTAAACAGTGTAAAATTAAATAGCAAACATCTTAAAAACATATATTTAAAAACGTAGTATTATTATAAAATATTTTAGTTACCTTACCACGTCAGTAATATAAAATAAAATAAATTCGTTTGCAACTGCCACCTAACAAATCGGCGATAAATTTAATATAAGCGGCGTAAGTCTTTTCGATCAGCTGTTTAGGCTAAGCCCAACACGTTGAGTTCAGGTAGCGTAAAAATTTTCCGCTGGAAAAAATGGCGGAAAGTTGCCAACTGTTGGGCTGAGCGTAACTACTCAACTGTGCGTTTCTAAGACAAACAGCCAACGGTTACCCAACAGCTACGACTTATGAACGCACCCATTATTAAATAAGTATATGATGTCAGTAACAATTAACTCGTTTTCCCAGACTTCAAAAATGTACCATATCTGAATGTTATGTACCTGTGTACCAAACTAGAAAAAATGTCCCAAAAGTTGTTCATTTCGGGAAAAAGGCAACCGCGTCCAACGAGAACGACAAATAAAAGGAAATTACAAATGACAACCCATCCAGTGCTGCCAATGCCGAAATCAAAAGCTATGTTTCTTTACAAATAATTATCACTAATGGCCCGAACACAATGAAAACGCTACAGACCACAGCTGTCAAATTATTTTAACTCGTAATGTAATGCAGATAACTATTTTGGCGACGAGCGGGCTACGCGACAGGTGTGGTTGTGGCCAGATTAGCTCTATTTCTTTTTTTCCGGCGACAGATAACGTTCTTCCTCTTCTGTCGTGTTCAAAAAAATCATGTCGTCATCGCCAAAGCATTTAGATAATGAAGATAACAAATTGGAAGCTGTGCCCGCAGCTCGTCGCTTTCAATATGTTCAGAACTTAATGCTGGTATTCAGTAATTCAGTCTCATCTCAAGTCCCTAAATTTGAGACTAGCATTTGTGACTATTTTCGTGACTTGAGATGATTTGGGTATTCATGGCCTGTGCCAATCGGTAACTTTTTTCTCCGTGGTGAGACGGGGTGGAAAAATTTGCTATAGTGTACAAATAAATTGAATTTTGCTCTGCCAAATGCAGAGTTAAATTTTGACAGTTGAAAAACCAAACAAACGCTCGTGCGAAAGCTTTATTTTTGTGTGTTGCTGAAATTCTTAAAATTTATATTTATTTTATAATTTGCAAGTAACGTACGCTTTTTTTAACTGTTTCAGCTTTCATTTTCATGTTCACTCCTTATTACCGCCAAGCAATATTATGTGTATACATGGTTATAAGCTGTCAAAATTTGACCTAGCCCCATGAGCTAGGTAAAATTCTGACGTTCTTATTCACCACGAGAAATGTCAGATTTTTACTTTGATCCGTCAAAATTTTTTCTTTTCTATCATTTGACACAGGCCCTCAGCAGGAAAGAGTCATAAAATGTTCACCAAGAATGTGTGGTGAAAACAAACACAGACAGTCAACTTATAGCATTTATCTATGCGTTTTGCTCGCGCCGCTCCAAGAGTGGCAATAGCCGAGTGGTCAAAGCATTAAACTGCCGCTCGAGAGATCCGGGTTCAAGTCCTTCTCGGGCACAGAGGATTATTATTTTTTTGTGTTACCCTGGCATTCAGTAATTCAGTCTCATCTCAAGTCGCTAAATTTGAGATTAGCAATTAGTGACTATTTTTGGGACTTGAGATGATTTGGGTATTCGGTAGGAGAGAGTCGCAAAAAGATCACCAAAAATGTGTGGTGAATACAAACACAGACAGTCAAATGGTAGCGTTTATGTATGCATTTTGCCGCGCCGCCCAAAGAGCCGCAATGGCCGAGTGGTCAAAGCATTAGGCTGCCGGTCGAGAGGGTCCGTGTTTGAGTCCTCGTCGGGCGTAGAGGATTTTCAATTTTTTTATTTAGTGTTTTTTTGTTAGTTTTATTTTTTTTATAATATTTAGATTTTAATGTTTTAAAAACAAAAAATTTGTGTGATATTAAAGCATTTTGGTTTATTTTCTAACGAAATTGTTGGTGAACAAATTTTTCTCGCTTAGTTTTCATGTTTTTTTTTTTTTTAATAAAATGGAAAGAAAATAACATTTCCTCCATATTTTTATTTTGTAATCTGCTCTTAGACAGATGACAAATTAGCACTTTTTTTGAGACTAGAGACGCGAGACAGCGCACTGAATACCAAATAGTCTCAAAATCCAAGTTCACCACCAAGAGTCACTATTAGTGACTAGAGACCGCTTGCTGAATGCCAGGGTTAGATTTTTTGGTTAGTTTTATTTTTTTACATAACCTTTAGATTTTAATGTTAAAAAGAAATAATATAAATTTTTCAATAAATTTTTACGATAGTAAGCATTTTGGTTTATTTCCTTATTGGATTGTTGTTGAACAAATATTTCTTCCCTTCATTTTCGCGTTTTTTTTTTAATAAAACAGAAAACAAGTATCTTTTCCTCCATATTTTTCTTTTTGTGACCAGCTCAGAGCCAGCTGACAAATTAGTGACTTTTTTTGAGACTAGAGACGTGAGATAGCTTTCTGAATACCAAATAGTCTCAAAATCCAAGTTTACCACCAAAAGTCACTAATTGTGACCAGAGACTGCTTACTGAATCCCAGGGTAATTATTAGTTTCTGCTATAAAGCCTTTGTTAACCCAAAAGACTACCAGAAACTGTAGTAGCTCTCTCTTGTTCTTACGCTCTTCTTTTTTTGCTCTCCTGCTAACTTCTGCTGGTAAAATTTTTACTAACAGAAACTAGCAGCTGTCAAAATGGATAAACAAAAATTCGCACCAAATATTTTCAATTGTCACATACACCGATCGGCTGTTTACTTGTAAGTTTTGCGTTTCTTTACTACTGTGAGCTTAATTCTCTCATTTTTCCCATTCTTTTTCTTCCTGATAACCACAGTATATATAGTAATAGACCTTTTTGCAGTTTTAGAGTGATTGGTCCCGATGAGTACTTTTGGGTTGTGTGCAGCATTTTCGTTTTACGCGCACGGCAACACTTACTGTGGGGAATTTCACATGAAGTGAAAAGTTCTTTTCGAGGGTAAAATATATATAATTATCGCCCTTATTCTAGAACCTTAATTTTCGTAATTCGTAATTCGTAGCTACGCTCCGAAAATCGTAAAATCCACATGCTGCAACCCTTGCGGAAACATGTGCAGCATTGCCAGCTATCAGTTGTTTTTCGATGATAGCTGAATGAAGGCAAACAAAGTGGAAAGGAATTAAGAAAAACACCCATGAAGAGCTTATTTATAGTAAAATTGTTTGATTTTACATATTTTGAAGGAAACGGTGGGTTCTATTGCATTTGCAATTATAGCAGCGGAGTAATAGCGCGTATGGGAATGATTTCACAAAGATATGCGAAGCTGTCGGACATAGTAACCATGGGCGCGTCTATGTTAGCTTCTGGTTGAATTGTTGAACCACAAGCCAGAACTACTCCTATGCCTGAAGAACTGGTTCTCAATCCAGTTAATGCAGCTTCTTCCAAGCCATGGAAAACATGCACTTTGTTAGGTCCACCACCTGTTGCACTTGCTTCTGCCTTCGGCCGCGCTTAGGGATTATAACCCTTACTAACTAGAATTCTCCTTTCTGTGTTGCCTTTGCCATGTCAAAGGTATAAAACACTCACGCACATCACTCCGGCTCCGCCATCCACAGTATTTTTGCGCAGAACCCACGTCGAAATTTGCAAAAAAGTGCATACCGAATTTATTAATAAGATAGTGCTGGGAAACTTGAAACATTTATTTTAAATAAAATTTTAATCCTTTGATTTTCCGTGATGTTAGAGTTTTTGGGTTCGGATTATGCGTTTGGACACAACAACCGAAAATCGTTGTACAAATAACTAAACCGGACCCAAGATTCTCGATAAGGGGCAGTGTGTCCAGATTGTTAAAAAAAGCGCAATTTCTGAAAAAAAATTGCCAAAAATCGCCAATTCTTTTTTTTAATTCATGAAATCAATTTAGCAAATCTTTAATTTTAAAAATCTTGTTATAATATAGTTTTTAAAACCAAAAACAAATATAATACCTTCAGAGGGTAATAACAAAAAACACAAATCACTTATGTAGATTATAGTGATGTGCAAACAATTTTCTTTAAAAATACACATACTTTTTAAAAATATTTGTTCCAACACATTTTGCAATAGGACTGCGCNTCTTTAATTTTAAAAATCTTGTTATAATATAGTTTTTAAAACCAAAAACAAATATAATACCTTCAGAGGGTAATAACAAAAAACACAAATCACTTATGTAGATTATAGTGATGTGCAAACAATTTTCTTTAAAAATACACATACTTTTTAAAAATATTTGTTCCAACACATTTTGCAATAGGACTGCGCAATTATTACATTTATTATAACTCGTACTAATTGATTAATCGCACAATCCGCTTTTAAGAGCTCGGCGCTAAAAATTAAATAAAAACCTATAATAAGGCGAGATCAGCTATTTCCACAATTTCTTCAAAATCACCTAGAGTGTCTGAATTTCTGTTGTCATATATTGAGTTATTCAACCTTGGTAACATACTGTTTGATATTGGAAACGTTTTGCAGCAGAAACTATTAGCCTTCATATAACACTTTATTCGAACTATTGAATTAAGGCTTTCCAAACTCATCCTATTTCGAATCTTAGTTTTTGTTGAATTCATTACGGAAAAAACGCGCTCAACAAAGCATGTGAGTGCGGCAAGGATAATAATATGAATTTACTTATATTTCCAAACATTTTATTGCCTGTTGCGGTTTTCACTCCGTAAGCAATTATCCAAAATACCTCTGAGTCGAATAGAATGGTTCTGAGAAAAGTTATACCATGGGAAAGTTCAAAGATTTAAATATTCAGTTTCTGCTGCTTTTCTTTCCTTCAAAGTCAAATGATGAATTGGCTGGTCCCTGAAACTCGCCCTCTTGTGATTCACACACTTTTTTGTGATAAAATCAAAACTTTTTTAAAAGTATTTAATTGACTAGGTCCATGATTCTTCGATTAGGGTGATTAAACATTTTTGACAGTCTTTATCATGCAGTTCGTTAGCCTCTTCTGTAAAATTATCGTGGAAAACTAAGTTTCGTATATTTTTTTAATTATATTCAACAATAAAATAACAATAACAAATATTTTTATAATTGGAAAAAATTTATTTGAAGGGGAAAAATCGCCAAAAATCGCCAAAGGCGATTTCCCAAATTTTTACGCGCAAATATCCAAAAAAAATCGCCAAATCTGGACACTCTGATAAGGGGCAACAAATATTCTTCTTTGATCGTTTATATAAAGCTGTGGAAAATATACGCATATGCGAAGGGCAAATTTATCTGTTTAAATGAACACCANGGCGATTTCCCAAATTTTTACGCGCAAATATCCAAAAAAAATCGCCAAATCTGGACACTCTGATAAGGGGCAACAAATATTCTTCTTTGATCGTTTATATAAAGCTGTGGAAAATATACGCATATGCGAAGGGCAAATTTATCTGTTTAAATGAACACCACTAATATTTCCTGCAAACACACATCGATTTACATCTTTTATTTCGCCTCCGACACAGAATTGTTTTCGTACAAAATTACGCAAAAAAACATTGAATTTTTAACGCCACTGTGGAGTGCGTAATGAAAATACAGAGAGCAAGATACAAGGGCAGAAACAAAGACAAGGGCTACGACAAAACCACAGACACTCAAAACCTACACTGAAGGATCAAGCCAATGATAAAGATGAAGAACAGGACAGGACAAAGTTAAAAATAAATAAAAAGACGAGGATAAAGACAGCCACCCCCTGTCTATTCACGCATGCGCATACGCATACGCAAAAATTAAGTTTTATTTTCTGAGCAAAAAATAAAACTCGAGAAATAACGATTATTTTCCGAGCAAAAAATAAAACTTAAAACGTAACCATTATTTTCCGAGCAAAAAATAAAACTTAAAACGTAACGATTATTTTCCGAGCAAAAAATAAAACTTAAAACGTAACCATTTTTTACGAGCAAAAAATAAAGCTTAAAACGTAACGATTATTTTCCGAGCAAAAAATTAAAATTAAATTAAAATTAATTAATTAAAAATAAAACTCAGTTAATAACGATTAAAAAGTGATTTTTATAATAAAAGTTATAACCGTTACGGTCCCTGGTTATTTACGAACACCATGTAGGTTAAATATAATATCAATGCTTAATTAAGAGTAATATCAATAGTTAAGTACATAATTAACGCTTGTGTTTCTATAAACTGGAAAACTCAAATCGTAATTATAGCACTGAATGTAGTTTTCTTAAATGTAAGTTTAAAATTAAAAAAAAAAAAAACATTTGGGGTATTCACAACGGTGTCGTAAGTGTCGTATTGTTGTGTATCGTAAGCTTTAAGCGCCTAAAAAATATATTAAGGGGTTCGCGAAGTACCATCAAAGTCATATTATGAATTGTTGGAGTGTTAAAAAATAGTTCGTTGTCGTTTCCAGTTCTCTAAACATTTCTTTAAGCTTTTAAAGTTTACGACATACAACAACACGACACTTAAGACACCGTTGTGAATCCCTCAATTGTAAGATTATATTTTCATGAAAAACGTGAATTGTGTTATTTTGTAAATCTATCAAGTAAAATTCTAAATTTCCGAATATAGTTGAGTCCTCATTCCAAAAAACGAGGTTTTTGTATAGTTATTGAGAGTCTAATGCCTGCCAGCTCATCCGCCAGATATTTCATTAAGCACACCCATTACCCGGAGCTCCTCAAAAATACCTAACATCAAAGTATAGAATGTCACAAATATAAATCATACACACATATAATAGTAATTGCTATGAATTGCTACCGTATAAATTCAGGACATGCATTTGCTTGGAGACTCCGTTGGTTATGGTGGTCATAAGTTCAGCAAGCACATTCAATGGTCCATTACCCGGAGCTGCTCCAGCATTATGTGTAGATTTTGGTGAGCCTCACATGCCAATGCCTCTGGCTACAAGCTGGATATCTGAATATTAGAAAAGAAATAGCAATTATCAAGTTAAGTGATAAGAAAAGTGTTGTTTACAAAATTACCTGTGCCACTCTGCCAGAGTACGGTTGTTGCTCCCTTTCATGCCACAGCTATTTTGTATACAACTCTGAATCAGCAAAATTCACGCTCCTTCTCATTATCAACCCTGATCAGATTTTACCCCCGAGGAGGACTCAAAAAGGTTTATTGCAGTATATACTGCGATCATGTCGTAACCTCAAATGCAAAAAGACGTAACAAACATCATCGTTGAAATGCAAAAAGTTATAGCTAATAAAAAATTCGAAATTCACTTTTTGATTTATATGATGCATTTCATCTAATTACAACCATTGTGCATACATACAAGTGACAAATGTTCTTCTTCTGCCTGGAAACCACCTGGAAAATACATAGAAATATCCTATTGTTACGATTATCCTTGAAACCTCGTCCGGATTTCCCAAATCTCTCGGTTCGTATCGCTGGATTGTTAAATAAATGCTAACGAAGACCGAACTGTAGTACAATTAACTTTATTGTACAACAAACAATTTACAATATTCGCTAATACAGTAAAAACACTTTACAATACTTGTTAAAGCAATAACAACGCTTTACTAAACTTGTTAACACAATTAAACTTATAGCTTGCTTATTAGCAACTCACTTCTCTGCTCACTTTACTTGTAGCTTGCTGACTTGTCACTAACTCACTTCGCTGCTATGGCGCCCTTAGATACCTGCGCTCGCACTTATGGCAACTCTAGAACGTCCTGAAGTTTATCGATCATTCTGCTTCTCTCGCTGTTCGCAGTGTTCATCCAACTTGACGTTTCTCTTTGTGGAACATTCTACGTCATTCCTCGAACATTCCGTCTATTTCTCGTAGTTCGCTTCGCGTTGCCGCAGTATTCGCCACACTGCCCTCCACCTAAGTCTGATCGTCCCGATCAGACACACTTGCTGTTCCAAACGCTGCAAGCCTTTCCAAGTGGACCACCTTCATCTTGTTTCTTGGTCACCCAACGGTCTGGATTCGATACACTACGTCATTCAGCCGTTTGACGACCTTATACGGACCTTCCCAGTTGCATTGTAGTTTTGGGGACAAGCCTTTCTTCCGTAGTGGATTGTACAGCAACACTAAGTCTCCCTCTTGGAAACCCTCGCAGTTCATTGCCTTATCATACCTGGCCTTCATCTTGTCACTCATAATTCGAGTTCGCTGTCTCACAAGGGCATGTACTTCTCTCAACTCCTCTTCCAAGATGTTGGACGTCTCTTTCCCAATCCTCCTTGCATCGCCTGTTACTCCAAACTTCAGGTCACTAGGCAAACGGAGCTCACTGCCGAAGATTACCCTTGCAGGAGTTTTACCCGTTGTTTCGTGCACTGCTGACCGGTATCCCATCAGGAACAAGGGTATGCGGACATCCCAATCTTCCTGATTCTTGTCCACGACCTTCCGCAAATGCTCTTCCAGTTTTTCCTGAGTTTTTCGGATACCCAGTATCTGGCACATCTCTTGGAACACCGCCGATTCAAAATTTCTTC
>NW_016157108.1:717290-722328 GCF_001687245.7 Rhagoletis zephyria
CCAGAGTTATACTGGTTCATCTGGCCATGACTTCTGGATTTCGGCCCTTTAGCTGCAATACACTCTGCGCAGTTAGCAATCCACTCTGCGACCGATTGCCGACAACCAACCCAATAGAACCTCTGCTTAACCTTCTCCAGGGTCTTCGTGATTCCCAGGTGCCCTCCACTAGGACCATTGTGGAATTCNTGCCGACAACCAACCCAATAGAACCTCTGCTTGATCTTCTCCAGGGTCTTCGTGATTCCCAAGTGCCCTCCACTAGGACCATTGTGGAATTCTTTGAGTACATCCCGAATTCTTACCCTTGGAACTACTATTAGGTTGCGGGAGCACTGGCCATCTTCACTTTCCCATACCCTGTGAAAACAGCCAGATATTAATTTTAAGCTGTTCCATTGTGCCCAGTACGCCTTTGCGATGGGGCTTTCCGCTGCCATTTGCTCCTTAGTTGGCCTCCTGTCCACCTCCAGTCCATGCATCAAAAGCTCCAGATCTGGATCTTCCTGCTGACACTTTCGTAGCTGTTCTTCCTTCCACTCTTCCGCTGGTGTTATTGTAGTTAGCCGGACGTCTATAATGTATTCTTTGCCCTGCTTCTGAGCAGTAATTACATTCCAAGCTAGATAGTCGACGGGACATGGCATCAGCATTTCAGTGGACACTTCCCTTGCGGTGCTCAATAGCGAAGTCATAACTTTGCAGTCTCTCAATCCACCGAGCTAGCTGTCCTTCTGGATTCTTAAACTGTAGTAGCCACTTCAGCGCTGCATGGTCCGTTCGAACTCGGAAACGTTGCCCATAGAGGTACTTGTGGAAATGTTTGACGCAGTCCACCAACGCTAGTAGTTCTCTCCGAGTTACGCAGCAGTTCCTCTCTGGTTTTCCAATCGACCGGCTATAGTAGGCAACTACCTTCTCCTGCCCATCAATTACCTGTGACAGTACGCCTCCTATGGCATAACCACTCGCATCCGTATCCAAAATAAACGTTGCACCTGAAACGGGATACTCTAGCATAGGTGCAGTGCATAGCCGTTCCTTCAGAGTTTGGAAAGCCTCCTCCTGCTCCTTGTTCCACTCGAGGGCTCTATTTTTCCTAGTGAGCTCATGAGGGCTATTAGCAACGCTGGCGAAATTCGGAACAAAACGGCGGTAGTAGGTGCATAGCCCAAGGAAACTTTGTAGTTCGTGCAGGTTCCTAGGTCTTGGCCAATCCTTTACTGCTTCTATCTTTTCCTTCGCAGTACAGACGCCCTACGTTGCCACCTTGTGTCCCAAGTAGTTCACCTCCTTCTTGAACAGTAAGCACATTTTGGGACTTAGCTTCAGACCAGCGCCAGCTATCGTCCGGAAAACTTCTTCCAAATTGTTCAGGTGTTCCTCAAAACTTTTATCCAATACGATAATGTCGTCTGGATACACCAAACATGTTTTCCAATGCAGTCCCTTAAGCACATGGTCCATAAGTCTTTCAAAAGTGGCAGGAGCGTTGCATAATCCAAAGGGCATCACCGTGAATCGCCAAAGACCATCTCCAACGCTGAAAGCTGTCTTCTCCTTGTCCTCGTCACTTACATCCACTTGCCAATAACCGCTCTTAAGATCGAGTGTTGAGAACCACTTTGTTCCAGTCAACGAGTCCAGAGTGTCATCGATCCTGGGAAGAGGATAGCTGTCCTTTTTCGTCACATCGTTTAGTTTCCGGTAGTCTACGCAGAACCGCATTTGACCATCCTTCTTCTTCACAAGTACTACCGGCGAACTCCATGGACTCGCTGATGGTTCAATCACACCACTCTCGCTCATTTCTTTTATTATTTGGGTAACAGTTTCACGTTTGGCAAGTGGAACGCTCCGAGGAGCTTGACGGATTGGCCTTGCATCACCAGTATCAATGCGATGTTTTACAAATTTTGTACTGCCTGGCTTGTTGCCATCCTTGTAGAATATGTTGGAGTATCTGCGGAGGAGTTCCTTAGCCTTGTGCTGGTATTTTTCTTCCAACCCTTCCGTCCAGGCATTAATGTCTTCCGCGATGTCATTCTCGCCAATGGAATCGCTTTCCGGTAAGTTTTCGCAGTTGAAGATTGCCTCTACCTCTCGACATCGCCCCAGTACAGTTCTTCTTCGGAGTTTGATTGGTGATTTGAACTCATTGAGTACGTTGCTCGCTTTTATGCCAATTTGCGAGACGGAGATTATGGGGCATTCAATTGCGGGAGGCAGAGCGCGCCCCTTGCTGCTGGCTCGTTTTAGTTTAACGACTGATTGGAATTGGATTCGTCTCCTTTGCGTCCTGCTGAATTGTTAAGCGCACTGGAACTTGCGCTGCAATCGCAGGCGAAGTAGCCTGGCTTTCCACATTTAAAACATTTGTCAGGGCCATGCTTTTTCTCGCCCAGCAGTTGGATTAGCTTCTTCAGCATTTCCCTTGTCTCGTCCGGTGTCTCCACTTCAACGCGATGTGCTTTGTAGGCTGGTCTACTTAGGAGCGCCGCCGTTTCACGCGTCTGAGCATACGAGACAGTTTCAGCAAATGTTGGCTTGGGATTCGCGTACGTCTCTCGCTCCGTCCCGCATTCCGTTGATGAACCTCTGGATTTTTACTCTTTCGAGGCACTCACCAGATGCATCTCCAATTGCCAAATGAGCCAACCTTTCAATCTCGGAGGCGAGTTCCTGTAGAGTCTCGTTGGATTTCTGGCAGCGATTCTTCAGCTCCATCTGGTAAATCTGTCTCCTGTACTCACTACCATAACGTCTTTCCACTGCACCCATTAACGCATCGTAACTGTTCCTTTCACAATCAGGAATAGTCTGCAAGATTTCCGCTGCAGGTCATTTTAATGCAGCGAACAGTGCAGCGGATCTATCCTCCATGCTCCAGTGATTTGCTGTAGCTGTCTTCTCAAACTGGAGCTTAAAGACCTGGAGAGGAATAGTGCCATCAAAGGATGGAGTCTTTACCTTGGGGGGCGTTCGTCGAATTAGCTGGACGATTCAACTGCAAACCTCGGAGACGATCTTCAAGCTCATCCACCTTAGCTTCTACTTTGTCCTGTTTTTCCTTAATAAGCGCTTCGATTTTATCTTGTCGTTCCTCGATTTTATCCTGTCTCTCTCTGAGTTCCGAGTTATTTTTGAATAAATTCTCTTGTAGCTGAGTAATCTTTTCATCTAGCTGCGATGATATGCGTGTTTCCTGCACTTGCAGCTGGGATGAAATCTGTGATGATATGTGTGACATAGCAGCCAATAACGTGTTCATGTCCATAGCTGTTGATGAACTTGGAGACTCTTGCTGTTCTTCAACCTTCCCGGATGTCTGCTGTACTTCCTTCGACGAACAAGCGGCTTCATCCCTCTGTTCATCCTTTGCGGATGCATCGTTGAGTTTACCCTGGAAGTCTTATTTGTCCATGTCGATGCCTTCTGCTTCCATAGCCTCTCGCAGCCGTGATAGTAACTCCTTTTTTCACCGGAGGTTGCTAAATTTCGCTTCTCCAACTCCTGTTTGAGTTCCTCAATCTTTAAATCCTGAATTTTTGCCATTTTCAAAAGTTTATCCTTCGGGATTTATTTAACAATCCTACTTCTGACACCAATTGTTACGATTATCTTTGAAACCTCGTCCTGATTTCCCAAATCTCTTGGTTCGTATCGCTGGACTGTTAAATAAATGCTAACGATGACCAAATTGTAGTACAATTAACTTTATTGTACACCAAACAATTTACAATATTCGCTAATACAGTAAAAAAACTTTACAATACTTGTTAAAGCAATAACAACGCTTTACTAAACTTGTTAACACAATTAAACTTATAGCTTGCTTATTCGCAACTCACTTCTCTGCTCACTTTACTTGTAGCTTGCTGACTTGTAACTAACTCACTTCGATGTGGCGGCGCCCTTATACAAAGAACGTAAATCTATAAGAGGAGACAACACGTTATAATTGTAGCGAGTGTGAACATCAGGAGCGTGCCTTCTCTTTTCATCCAATCACAAAACGTATTTGGGCAAAAGGGAAAGCACGCTCCTGATGTTCTCACTCGTTACAATTATAACGTGTTGTATCTTCTTATAGATTTACGTTCTTTGCCTTATATACCTACGCTCGCACTTATGGCAACTCTAGAACGTTCTGAAGTTTATCGCTCATTCTCTTTCTCTCGCTGTTCGCAGTGTTCATCCAACTTGACATTTCTCTTTGTGGAACATTCTACGTCATTCCTCGAACATTCTGCCTATTTCTCGTTGTTCGCTTCGCAGTATTCGTAACACCAGAGAATAAAAACGTAGAAATAAGCTGTCAAAATGTTAGATAGGGTGTTTAAAGGGATGCAGAAACAGACTAAGTTATAAAAATAACCTTAAAAATTGGCAAAATTTGCATTGAATTAAATGAAGTCCTATGTTTATATAGCAGTTTAGTATTTGAAAGCATTTTGGTAAATGACTCCTAAACTTAATAGAAATTTTCTTGCTGGTTTTGTCAGAGTCCGTTTAAAGTTTTTTTTTTTATATATATATTGAGTGTAACCCTGTAGCACAGTTCAGGTGATCTCAGCTGTGAGGCTAGGGTTGCTAGATTTTTTATGCACGAAATCAGTACGTTGGACTTTTTCATGCTAAAAAATCAGTACTTTTCAGTACTCTTTACTTCAAAGCAAAATTATGAATGTAAGTAACAGATAATACTCTAAAACGCTAGAGTACTTGTTTTCAACAATATTTTGGCATAAATAAAATATAGTTCATGAAAAATAAAAGTCTTACTCATTTTAACATGAGTGTACACATCGTTGTACACAGAAGCTGCGATATATTGCCAATAAATTATTTTATTATTTTTTATTTAATAGAAACAATGAGATCGTTTCCATCTTCAGTGTTTAAATCTTCTTCTTCTTCTTTTTTGGCGCAGTAACCGCCTAAGCAATTTTGGCCGAGTTCAGCAAAGCACGACTGTCGTTTCTTCTGTGTGCCAACTGACGCCAATTGGAAATGCCAAGTGAAGCCAAGTCCTTCT
>NW_016157108.1:722353-727229 GCF_001687245.7 Rhagoletis zephyria
ATGTTTTACAAATTTTGTACTGCCTGGCTTGTTGCCATCCTTGTAGAATATGTTGGAGTATCTGCGGAGGAGTTCCTTAGCCTTGTGCTGGTATTTTTCTTCCAACCCTTCCGTCCAGGCATTAATGTCTTCCGCGATGTCATTCTCGCCAATGGAATCGCTTTCCGGTAAGTTTTCGCAGTTGAAGATTGCCTCTACCTCTCGACATCGCCCCAGTACAGTTCTTCTTCGGAGTTTGATTGGTGATTTGAACTCATTGAGTACGTTGCTCGCTTTTATGCCAATTTGCGAGACGGAGATTATGGGGCATTCAATTGCGGGAGGCAGAGCGCGCCCCTTGCTGCTGGCTCGTTTTAGTTTAACGACTGATTGGAATTGGATTCGTCTCCTTTGCGTCCTGCTGAATTGTTAAGCGCACTGGAACTTGCGCTGCAATCGCAGGCGAAGTAGCCTGGCTTTCCACATTTAAAACATTTGTCAGGGCCATGCTTTTTCTCGCCCAGCAGTTGGATTAGCTTCTTCAGCATTTCCCTTGTCTCGTCCGGTGTCTCCACTTCAACGCGATGTGCTTTGTAGGCTGGTCTACTTAGGAGCGCCGCCGTTTCACGCGTCTGAGCATACGAGACAGTTTCAGCAAATGTTGGCTTGGGATTCGCGTACGTCTCTCGCTCCGTCCCGCATTCCGTTGATGAACCTCTGGATTTTTACTCTTTCGAGGTGCTCACCAGATGCATCTCCAATTGCCAAATGAGCCAACCTTTCAACCTCGGAGGCGAATTCCTGTAGAGTCTCGTTGGATTTCTGGCAGCGATTTTCCAGCTCCATCTGGTAAATCTGTCTCCTGTGCTCGCTACCATAACGTCTTTCCACTGCACCCATTAACGCATCGTAACTGTTCCTTTCACAATCAGGAATAGTCTGCAAGATTTCCGCTGCAGGTCCTTTTAATGCAACGAACAGTGCAGCGGATCTATCCTCCATGCTCCAGTGATTTGCTGTAGCTGTCTTCTCAAACTGGAGCTTAAAGACCTGGANTTCTTCGGAGTTTGATTGGTGATTTGAACTCATTGAGTACGTTGCTCGCTTTTATGCCAATTTGCGAGACGGAGATTATGGGGCATTCAATTGCGGGAGGCAGAGCGCGCCCCTTGCTGCTGGCTCGTTTTAGTTTAACGACTGATTGGAATTGGATTCGTCTCCTTTGCGTCCTGCTGAATTGTTAAGCGCACTGGAACTTGCGCTGCAATCGCAGGCGAAGTAGCCTGGCTTTCCACATTTAAAACATTTGTCAGGGCCATGCTTTTTCTCGCCCAGCAGTTGGATTAGCTTCTTCAGCATTTCCCTTGTCTCGTCCGGTGTCTCCACTTCAACGCGATGTGCTTTGTAGGCTGGTCTACTTAGGAGCGCCGCCGTTTNCCGTCCCGCATTCCGTTGATGAACCTCTGGATTTTTACTCTTTCGAGGCACTCACCAGATGCATCTCCAATTGCCAAATGAGCCAACCTTTCAATCTCGGAGGCGAGTTCCTGTAGAGTCTCGTTGGATTTCTGGCAGCGATTCTTCAGCTCCATCTGGTAAATCTGTCTCCTGTACTCACTACCATAACGTCTTTCCACTGCACCCATTAACGCATCGTAACTGTTCCTTTCACAATCAGGAATAGTCTGCAAGATTTCCGCTGCAGGTCCTTTTAATGCAACGAANTCTCAAACTGGAGCTTAAAGACCTGGAGAGGAATAGTGCCATCAAAGGATGGAGTCTTTACCTTGGGGGGCGTTCGTCGAATTAGCTGGACGATTCAACTGCAAACCTCGGAGACGATCTTCAAGCTCATCCACCTTAGCTTCTACTTTGTCCTGTTTTTCCTTAATAAGCGCTTCGATTTTATCTTGTCGTTCCTCGATTTTATCCTGTCTCTCGCTGAGTTCCGAGTTATTTTTGAATAAATTCTCTTGTAGCTGAGTAGTCTTTTCATCTAGCTGCGATGATATGCGTGTTTCCTGCACTTGCAGCTGGGATGAAATCTGTGATGATATGTGTGACATAGCAGCCAATAACGTGTTCATGTCCATAGCTGTTGATGAACTTGGAGACTCTTGCTGTTCTTCAACCTTCCCGGATGTCTGCTGTACTTCCTTCGACGAACAAGCGGCTTCATCCCTCTGTTCATCCTTTGCGGATGCATCGTTGAGTTTACCCTGGAAGTCTTATTTGTCCATGTCGATGCCTTCTGCTTCCATAGCCTCTCGCAGCCGTGATAGTAACTCCTTTTTTCACCGGAGGTTGCTAAATTTCGCTTCTCCAACTCCTGTTTGAGTTCCTCANCTTGCTGTTCTTCAACCTTCCCGGATGTCTGCTGTACTTCCTTCGACGAACAAGCGGCTTCATCCCTCTGTTCATCCTTTGCGGATGCATCGTTGAGTTTACCCTGGAAGTCTTATTTGTCCATGTCGATGCCTTCTGCTTCCATAGCCTC
The DNA here is from genome assembly GCF_001687245.7 of Rhagoletis zephyria. Lineage (NCBI taxonomy): Eukaryota > Metazoa > Arthropoda > Insecta > Diptera > Tephritidae > Rhagoletis > Rhagoletis zephyria. Next base: position 724,830 of record NW_016157108.1, read on the forward strand.
TCGCAGCCGTGATAGTAACTCCTTTTTTCACCGGAGGTTGCTAAATTTCGCTTCTCCAACTCCTGTTTGAGTTCCTCAATCTTTAAATCCTGAATTTTTGCCATTTTCAAAAGTTTATCCTTCGGGATTTATTTAACAATCCTACTTCTGACACCAATTGTTACGATTATCTTTGAAACCTCGTCCTGATTTCCCAAATCTCTTGGTTCGTATCGCTGGACTGTTAAATAAATGCTAACGATGACCAAATTGTAGTACAATTAACTTTATTGTACACCAAACAATTTACAATATTCGCTAATACAGTAAAAAAACTTTACAATACTTGTTAAAGCAATAACAACGCTTTACTAAACTTGTTAACACAATTAAACTTATAGCTTGCTTATTCGCAACTCACTTCTCTGCTCACTTTACTTGTAGCTTGCTGACTTGTAACTAACTCACTTCGATGTGGCGGCGCCCTTATACAAAGAACGTAAATCTATAAGAGGAGACAACACGTTATAATTGTAGCGAGTGTGAACATCAGGAGCGTGCCTTCTCTTTTCATCCAATCACAAAACGTATTTGGGCAAAAGGGAAAGCACGCTCCTGATGTTCTCACTCGTTACAATTATAACGTGTTGTATCTTCTTATAGATTTACGTTCTTTGCCTTATATACCTACGCTCGCACTTATGGCAACTCTAGAACGTTCTGAAGTTTATCGCTCATTCTCTTTCTCTCGCTGTTCGCAGTGTTCATCCAACTTGACATTTCTCTTTGTGGAACATTCTACGTCATTCCTCGAACATTCTGCCTATTTCTCGTTGTTCGCTTCGCAGTATTCGTAACACCAGAGAATAAAAACGTAGAAATAAGCTGTCAAAATGTTAGATAGGGTGTTTAAAGGGATGCAGAAACAGACTAAGTTATAAAAATAACCTTAAAAATTGGCAAAATTTGCATTGAATTAAATGAAGTCCTATGTTTATATAGCAGTTTAGTATTTGAAAGCATTTTGGTAAATGACTCCTAAACTTAATAGAAATTTTCTTGCTGGTTTTGTCAGAGTCCGTTTAAAGTTTTTTTTTTTATATATATATTGAGTGTAACCCTGTAGCACAGTTCAGGTGATCTCAGCTGTGAGGCTAGGGTTGCTAGATTTTTTATGCACGAAATCAGTACGTTGGACTTTTTCATGCTAAAAAATCAGTACTTTTCAGTACTCTTTACTTCAAAGCAAAATTATGAATGTAAGTAACAGATAATACTCTAAAACGCTAGAGTACTTGTTTTCAACAATATTTTGGCATAAATAAAATATAGTTCATGAAAAATAAAAGTCTTACTCATTTTAACATGAGTGTACACATCGTTGTACACAGAAGCTGCGATATATTGCCAATAAATTATTTTATTATTTTTTATTTAATAGAAACAATGAGATCGTTTCCATCTTCAGTGTTTAAATCTTCTTCTTCTTCTTTTTTGGCGCAGTAACCGCCTAAGCAATTTTGGCCGAGTTCAGCAAAGCACGACTGTCGTTTCTTCTGTGTGCCAACTGACGCCAATTGGAAATGCCAAGTGAAGCCAAGTCCTTCTCCACCAGATCTTTCCATCGCAGTGGGGGCCTCCCTCTTCCTCTGCTACCACCAGCGGGTTCCGAGGTGAATACTTTCAGAGCTGGAGCGTCGGTGTCCATTCGAACGACATGGCCAAGCCAGCGGGGCCGCTGTATTATAATTCGCTGCACTATGTCCGTGTCGTTGTAAAGCTCATACAGCTCATTGTTCCATCGTCTGCGGTACTCGCCGTCGACAACGCGTAAAGGCCCGTAAATCTTGCGCAAAATCTTTCTCTCAAGCACTCCAAGAGCCGCCTCATCGGATGTTGTCATTGTCCATGCTTCTGCGCCATATACCAGCACGGGCATGATGAGTGACTTATAGAGCGTGGTTTTCGTACGTCGAGAGAGGACTTTACTCCTGAATTGCCTACTCAGTCCAAGGTAGCACTTGTTGGCCAGAGTGATTCTGCGTTGGATTTTAATGCTGACATTATTTTCGGTGTTAATGCTGGTTCCCAAGTAAACGAAATTCTCTACTTTCTCGAAATTGTAACTGTCAACAGTGACGTGGGTGCCAAGGCGCGAATGTGCTGACTGTTTGTTTGATGACAGGAGATACTTCGTCTTGTCCTCGTTTACCACCAGACCCACTCGCTTTGCTTCCCTATCCAACTTCGAAAAGGCAGAGCAGACTTCGCGGTTTTTATTACAGATGATGTCGATGTCATCGGCATAAGCCAGCAATTGCACGCTGTTGTAGTAAATTGTTCCTGAGCGGTTCAGTTCTGCAGCTCTTATTATCTTCTCCAACATCAGATTAAAGAAGTCACATGAAAGGGAGTCGCCCT
>NW_016157108.1:727392-727828 GCF_001687245.7 Rhagoletis zephyria
AGATTTGGCGTATTGTGAATACCTAGTCTATGGTGGATTTGCCAGGTCTAAAGCCACACTGATAAGGCCCAATCAGTTCATTGACGGTGGGCTTCAGTCTTTCGCACAATACGCTCGATAAGACCTTGTAACCTATGCTTAGAAGGCTGATCCCGCGGTAGTTGGCGCGAATGGCGGGGTCACCTTTCTTGTGGATTGGGCAGAGCACACTTAAATTCCAGTCGTCGGGCATGCGTTCATCTGACCATATTCTGCACAAGAGTTGATGCATGCACCTTATCAACTCCTCGCCGCCGTACTTGAATAGCTCAGCTGGCAGGCTGTCAGCTCCAGCAGCTTCGTTGTTTTTCAGCCGCATTATTGCAATATGTACCTCGTCATAGTCCGGCGGTGGAACGTCGACTCCGTCATCATCGACTGCAGGCTCGGGTTCTTC